>NW_027039544.1:0-73256 GCF_034236695.1 Oncorhynchus nerka
ACTCTTGTTCGGGAGAGCTTGAGTCAGGCGACTGTCAATCACGACGCCAGGGAGGGTTTTGAAGTGGTCGCAGAGCCATAACTTGGTGAAAGGAAAGGCCACTGTTCCTGGAGGTCACTGATGCTTGGAGGAGGACAAGAGTCCTATCCATTGTTACAGATAATATCCTTTTTCATTTTCTTTAAAAATTACAAATAAACAATTGTTAGGCTATGTGCTGCACTCCATACCAGCACAAGAAGACAAACAAACAAACATTTGTATTATTTTGTACTTTTATGTATTTTTGGCATTTCTGTCCCTTTTATGACATTTGTCTCGCTCCCTCATAGCATAAACCATTTATTTTGAGGGAAAACAAATTAACTATTTACAGAACCTTTTAACCTTGTGTGTGTGTGTGTGTGTGTGTACACTCAGAAAAAGGGTTCCGAAAGGGTTCTTTGTCTGTCCCCATAGGAGAACCCTTTTGTTTCCATGTAGAACCCTTTTTGTTTCCATGTAGAACCCAAAGAAGAGTTCTACCTGGAACCAAAAGGGTTATACATGTAACGTTACCTGGAATCAGAAAGGGATCTTCAAAAGGTTCTCCTATGGGGACAGACAAATAACCATGTTACGTTCTAGATGGCACCTTTTTCATAACAATTATATAAATATGTTACATTCATCAATCAAGATCTCACCTCTTTGGTTGAAGGACTGAAGCAATTCCCGTACTATATTGGCGTCAAATGGTATTTTATATCTTCCGGTTGAACATATTCAAGGTCTTAAATATTCTCCACTACAACATTGGCCCTCAGATGCTCTGACAAAGATCTCACCAAATGCTCCAACTCGGGCAATTGGTGTTTAATTGCAATCTTGAAGACCCTCCATGCCTACACTGGTTTAAGAAGAACACACTGGGTGAGACAGGCAGTTGGTGTTTAATTGCATCTTGAAGACACTGAGTGAGACCTCCATGCCTCCATGCACTGGTTTAAGAAGAACACACTGAGTGAGACAGGCAGTTGGTGTTTAATTGCATCTTGAAGACCCTCCATGCCTACACTGGTTTAAGAAGAACACACTGGGTGAGACAGGTTGGTGTTGAATTGCATCTTGAAGACCCTCCATGCCTACACTGGTTTAAGAAGAACACACTGGGTGAGACAGGCAGTTGGTGTTTAATTGCATCTTGAAGACCCTCCATGCCTGGTTTAAGAAGAACACACTGGGTGATTCAGGGAAACAACAGAGAAACCTGAAAGATCAACAAGAAAGATCAATGCAACAGACTGATATTTCAACTTGGCTACTGTTAGCTAACACAATCCAAACAAGCTAACGTTAGCTAGCTATTTAGTAGCTTAGTTTAAAAAACCTGCAGTAGGTATATATAGAATAATATAGTATATGGGATTACTACATACTAATCAGCTGCACAAAAATATTTAGGCGACTTTTCCACAATAAAAAAATAGCTAGAGTGGAACAGAAAGCTTATTTTCTCATGAGTCTTCCTTCACAGACCGTTTTTCGAGGAGCATCGCATTAGTGGAAATCAAGTCTGTTTTCAGGGCAGGCCTGGTTGTAGATAGATTCGAGTCGCCGGGGACAATGTTAGTATTTTAGCTTTCCTAACCTTTACCTAATTATCCTAACGTGCTGCGTTAATTTTCGTAACCTGCTACGAAAAGTATCTTCTGTATGGTCAAAACCGGCAGAGCTGCCCTGAGAACAGTCTTGGTTTCATCTATGAGATTCAGCTCTCTTTCTCTCACACACACACACACACACACCACAGACCGTTTGGCGCCGCCAATTACAGCAGTGTTCGGGTACTACTGTAAAGAAATACAGTACGTTAGAGTAATTTTTTATAGGAAGCTTACATTTACAGTTAACAACAGTATAATTTTACCCATGATGCAGGGTATCTTAGTGGTTAGAGCGTTGGACTAGTAACTGAAAGGTTACAAGACCAAATCCCTGAGCTGACAAGGTAAAAATCTGTCGTTCTGCCCCTGAACAAGGCAGTTTACCCACTGTTCCTAGGCTGTCATTGAAAATAAGAATTTGTTCTTAACTCACTTGCCTAGTTAAATAAAGGTTTTTTAAAAAATGAAATAAATGCAGTGCAATCTACAGCATTAATTTAAGTTATTTTACAGTGCATTCTACTGTGTTTTACTGTTTACTGTGCATTCTACTGTGTTTTACTGTGCATTCTACTGTGTTTTACTGTGCATTCTACTGTGTTTTACTGTGCATTCTACTGTGTTTTACTGTGCATTCTACTGTGTTTTACTGTGCATTCTACTGTGTTTTACTGTTATTAGTAATTACAGAACAGTCTTACAGTGTCCAGCAAGTTGATGTTTTCTACAGTTTACTGAACCACTACTGATTTAGAACCATGAAGTTACCTCAAGTCAACACAAAGACAACAGGAACACCGCCTCCGCCATTCCAGCACCATTTTAACTTAAACATTTAAATATTCAACCTTCCCAAGTTCTCTCACGTCACCCCGCTCTCCGCTCCACTGGCTTCCAGTTGAAGCTCGCATCCGCTACAAGACCATGGTGCTTGCCTACGGAGCTGTGAGGGGAACGGCACCTCAGTACCTCCAGGCTCTGATCAGGCCCTACACCCAAACAAGGGCACTGCGTTCATCCACCTCTGGCCTGCTCGCCTCCCTACCACTGAGGAAGTACAGTTCCCGCTCAGCCCAGTCAAAACTGTTCGCTGCTCTGGCCCCCCAATGGTGGAACAAACTCCCTCACGACGCCAGGACAGCGGAGTCAATCACCACCTTCCGGAGACACCTGAAACCCCACCTCTTTAAGGAATACCTAGGATAGGATAAAGTAATCCTTCTCACCCCCCGCCCTTAAAAGATTTAGATGCACTATTGTAAAGTGGCTGTTCCACTGGATGTCTTAAGGTGAATGCACCAATTTGTAAGTCGCTCTGGATAAGAGCGTCTGCTAAATGACTTAAATGTAAATGTAAATATCATCAAATCAAGAAAGCTACATCTGCATAGTATAATACACAGAAAACACACTTAAAGATACCAAAAACAATTTAGTCCAATCAATGTTTCTAAATATCACGTGTCTTCCCTTGGTACTGATTTCTGTCTGTGTGCACAAATAAAACAAAACATGTTGACTCGCCCTACTTGTAGACTAGTTGAAGGCCAACGCCATCCTCCTCTCTTTCATGTTGGCTAAACGGTCTATGACTGTCATACAGTACACCTTTCATTCTTTGTTGTCCTAGGCTACCTAGCTAAAATGCTTGCTAGCTTAAATTCCTCACGTTGGCAACAATGAACCAGCTAAGTTAGCTAGCTAGTTAAAGTGAGCCTACTAGGCTACATCTAGGCTAAGATTGAACTTCAATATTCTCAGGCCAGTGGCACAACATATTAATTTATGGTTAGATCAGAATGCTGTCATAATCATTGAACTGTACAGAGAATTAAGTCAAAACTAAGTCTCCATCCATGGCTTAGGAAAGGGGCAAGTTAGCCAGCTAGCTACTGCAGGACATCAACACAAGCTAGCTACTGCAGGACATCAACACAAGCTAGCTACGGCAGGACATCAACACAAGCTAGCTACGGCAGGACATCAACACAAGCTAGCTACTGCAGGACATCAACACAAGCTAGCTACTGCAGGACATCAACACAAGCTAGCTACGGCAGGACATCAACACAAGCTAGCTACGGCAGGACATCAACACAAGCTAGCTACTGCAGGACATCAACACAAGCTAGCTACTGCAGGACATCAACACAAACAGACCACGTTAGCCAGCTAGCTACTGCAGGACATCAACACAAGCTAGCTACTGCAGGACATCAACACAAACAGACCAATTTAGCCAGCTAGCTACTGCAGGACATCAACACAAACAGACCAAGTTAGCCAGCTAGCTACTGCAGGACATCAACACCAACAGACCAAGTTAGGCAGCTAGCTACTGCAGGACATCAACACAAGCTAGCTACTGCAGGACATCAACCCAAGCTAGCTACTGCAGGACATCAACACAGGCTAGCTACTGCAGGACATCAACACAAGCTAGCTACTGCAGGACATCAACACAAGCTAGCTACTGCAGGACATCAACACAAGCTAGCTACTGCAGGACATCAACACAAACAGACCAAGTTAGCCAGCTAGCTACTGCAGGACATCAACACAAGCTAGCCACTGCAGGACATCAACACAAACAGACCAAGTTAGCCAGCTAGCTACGGCAGGACATCAACACAAGCTAGCTACTGCAGGACATCAACACAAGCTAGCTACAGGACATCAACACAAGCAGGACATCAACACAAACAGACCAAGTTAGCCAGCTAGCTACTGCAGGACATCAACACAAGCTAGCTACTGCAAGACATCAACACAAACAGACCAAGTTAGCCAGCTAGCTACTGCAGGACATTAACACAAGCTAGCTACTGCAGGACATCAACACAAACAGACCAAGTTAGCCAGCTAGCTACTGCAGGACATCAACACAAGCTAGCTACTGCAGGACATCAACACAAGCTAGCTACTGCAGGACATCAACACAAGCTAGCTACTGCAGGACATCAACACAAACAGACCAAGTTAGCCAGCTAGCTACTGCAGGACATCAACACAAGCTAGCTACTGCAGGACATCAACACAAACAGACCAGAAACACACACGTTTTTAATGATGATTACCTTTTTCTTAGGATGTGATTTGATTGGTGTGTCCCTTGGGGCTGTTTTGCTGCACCAGGACAACCCGCATTTCAGCTCAACGCTGATTAGCTAATTATGTTATATCGTTTTTATCAAGAGAGGCTAAATGCTTGCTGGCATCAATCAGAAATTGGTTTCCGGGTTGGAGCGAGCGGTCGCATCTGCACTCGGTCCGCAGGTAGTATTACATTTCATTACATTTCATTATAGTACAACGGTTTGATTTGTCTAATCTTAGCAATTTCTTCTTAGCTAGCTACATAGCCGTCTTTGTATCATAGATAATTGCGTAATTATCGTATTTCGTTGTCCTAACGCAGTCTACACTGCCCTGCAGCTAGCCAGCTAGCTTACGTCCACCGTTAGCTAGTCCACCGTCTACCGATTAGCAGCACAACTATTACACTCAACTGAACGACTTGATTAGTGTAGTGTTAGCCAGCTACATAGTTGTCTTTGCTGTCTTCGTATCCAAGATAATTGTGTAGTTTAGAGTGTGTAGTTTTAGAGTGATTATCTTAATTTACCGAGGTTAGCTAGCCAGCTATTTGTCGTCCTTAACGTAGGAGACACTGCTAGCTAGCCAACAGCTAGCCAACATCTACCGAACAGAACTTCTGCACTCAACAATCCGGTCGCATTTCGCTTCGCTCCACAGGTAGTATCACATTTTTCATTTCATTTCATTACAGTACAACGGCTTGATTTGTTTGATCGTAGCTAGCTACATAGCTAGCTACATAGCCGTCTTTGTATCAAAGATAATTGTGTAGTCTAGAGCGATTTCCTAGGTTAGCTAGCCAGCTATTGTCGTTCTTTTAACGCAACGTAACGTAATCAACACTGCTAGCTAGCCAGCTAGCCCCGAATAGCAGCACAGTAGAAACTATTACACTCAACGGAACGACTTGATTAGTGTAGTGTCAACAACACAGCCACTGCCAGCTAGCCTACATAGTCAACAACGCAGCCTCTGCCAGCTAGCCTACTTCAGCAGTACTGTATCATTTTAATCATTTTAGTCAATAAGATTCTTGCTACGTAAGCTTAACTTTCTGAACACTCGAGACGTGTAGTCCACTTGTCATTCCAATCTCCTTTGCATTAGCGTAGCCTCTGTGTAGCCTGTCAACTATGTGTCTGTCTATCCCTGTTCTCTCCTCTCTGCACAGACCATACAAACGCTCCACACCGCGTGGCCGCGGCCACCCTAATCTGGTTTTCCCAGCGCGCACGACCCACGTGGAGTTCCAGGTCTCCGGTAGCCTCTGGAACTGCCGATCTGCGGCCAACAAGGCTGAGTTCATCTCAGCCTATGCCTCCCTCCAGTCCCTCGACTTCTGGCACTGACGGAAACATGGATCACCACAGACAACACTGCTACTCCTACTGCTCTCTCTTCGTCTGCCCACGTGTTCTCGCACACCCCGAGAGCTTCTGGTCAGGGGGTGGTGGCACCGGGATCCTCATCTCTCCCAAGTGGTCATTCTCTCTTTCTCCCTTACCCATCTGTCTATCGCCTCCTTTGAATTCCATGCTGTCACAGTTACCAGCCCTTTCAAGCTTAACATCCTTATCATTTATCGCCTCCAGGTTCCCTCGGAGAGTTCATCAATGAGCTTGATGCCTTGATAAGCTCCTTTCCTGAGGACAGCTCACCTCTCACAGTTCTGGGCGACTTTAACCTCCCCACGTCTACCTTTGACTCATTCCTCTCTGCCTCCTTCTTTCCACTCCTCTCCTCTTTGACCTCACCCTCTCACCTTCCCCCTACTCACAAGGCAGGAAATACGCCTGACCTCATCTTTACTAGATGCTGTTCTTCCACTAACCTCATTGCAACTCCCTCCAAGTCTCCGACCACTACCTTGTATCCTTTTCCCTCTCGCTCTCATCCAACACTTCCCACACTGCCCCTACTCGGATGGTATCGCGCCGTCCCAACCTTCGCTCTCTCTCCCCGCTACTCTCTCCTCTTCCATCCTATCATCTCTTCCCCTCTGCTCAAACCTTCTCCAACCTATCTCCTGATTCTGCCTCCTCAACCCTCCTCTCCTCCCTTTCTGCATCCTTTGACTCTCTATGTCCCCTATCCTCCAGGCCGGCTCGGTCCTCCCTCCCGCTCCGTGGCTCGACGACTCATTGCGAGCTCACAGAACAGGGCTCCGGGCAGCCGAGCGGAAATGGAGGAAAACTCGCCTCCCCTGCGGACCTGGCATCCTTTCACTCCCTCCTCTCTACATTTTCCTCTTCTCTCTCTGCTGCTAAAGCCACTTTCTACCACTCTAAATTCCAAGCATCTGCCTCTAACCCTAGGAAGCTCTTTACCACCTTCTCCTCCCTCCTGAATCCTCCTCCCCTCCCCCCTCCTCCCTCTCTGCAGATGACTTCGTCAACCATTTTGAAAAGCATGTCGACGACATCCGATCCTCGTTTGCTAAGTCAAACGACACCGCTGGTTCTGCTCACACTGCCCTACCCTGTGCTCTGACCTCTTTCTCCCCTCTCTCTCCAGATGAAATCTCGCGTCTTGTGACAGCCGGCCGCCCAACAACCTGCCCGCTTGACCCTATCCCCTCCTCTCTTCTCCAGACCATTTCCGGAGACCTTCTCCCTTACCTCACCTCGCTCATCAACTCATTCCTGACCGCTGGCTACGTCCCTTACGTCTTCAAGAGAGCGAGAGTTGCACCCCTTCTGAAAAAACCTACACTCAATCCCTCCGTCAACAACTACAGACCAGTATCCCTTCTTTCTTTTCTCTCCAAAACTCTTGAACGTGCCGTCCTTGGCCAGCTCTCCCGCTATCTCTCTCAGAATGACCTTCTTGATCCAAATCAGTCAGGTTTCAAGACTAGTCATTCAACTGAGACTGCTCTTCTCTGTATCACGGAGGCGCTCCGCACTGCTAAAGCTAACTCTCTCCCTCTGCTCTCATCCTTCTAGACCTATCGGCTGCCTTCGATACTGTGAACCATCAGATCCTCCTTTCCACCCTCTCCGAGTTGGGCATCTCCGGCGTGGCCCACGCTTGGATTGCGTCCTACCTGACAGGTCGCTCCTACCAGGTGGCGTGGCGAGAATCCGTCTCCACACCACGTGCTCTCACCACTGGTGTCCCCCAGGGCTCTGTTCTAGGCCCTCTCCTATTCTCGCTATACACCAAGTCACTTGGCTCTGTCATAACCTCACATGGTCTCTCCTATCATTGCTATGCAGACGACACACAATTAATCTTCTCCTTTCCCCTTCTGATGACCAGGTGGCGAATCGCATCTCTGCATGTCTGGCAGACATATCAGTGTGGATGACGGATCACCACCTCAAGCTGAACCTCGGCAAGACGGAGCTGCTCTTCCTCCCGGGGAAGGACTGCCCGTTCCATGATCTCGCCATCACGGTTGACAACTCCATTGTGTCCTCCTCCCAGAGCGCTAAGAACCTTGGCGTGATCCTGGACAACACCCTGTCGTTCTCAACTAACATCAAGGCGGTGGCCCGTTCCTGTAGGTTCATGCTCTACAACATCCGCAGAGTACGACCCTGCCTCACACAGGAAGCGGCGCAGGTCCTAATCCAGGCACTTGTCATCTCCCGTCTGGATTACTGCAACTCGCTGTTGGCTGGGCTCCCTGCCTGTGCCATTAAACCCCTACAGCTCATCCAGAACGCCGCAGCCCGTCTGGTGTTCAACCTTCCCAAGTTCTCTCGCGTCGCCCCGCTCCTCCGCTCTCTCCACTGGCTTCCAGTTGAAGCTCGCATCCGCTACAGGACCATGGTGCTTGCCTACGGAGCTGTGAGGGGAACGGCACCTCAGTGCCTCCAGGCTCTGATCAGGCCCTACACCCAAACAGGGGCACTGCGTTCATCCACCTCTGGCCTGCTCGCCTCCCTACCACTGAGGAAGTCCAGTTCCCGCTCAGCCCAGTCAAAACTGTTCGCTGCTCTGGCCCCCCAATGGTGGAACAAACTCCCTCACGACGCCAGGACAGCGGAGTCAATCACCACCTTCCGGAGACACCTGAAACCCCACCTCTTTAAGGAATACCTAGGATAGGATAAAGTAATCCCTCTCACCCCCCCTTAAAAGATTTAGATGCACTACTGTTCCACTGGATGTCATAAGGTGAATGCACCAATTTGTAAGTCGCTCTGGATAAGAGCGTCTGCTAAATGACTTAAATGTAATCAACTGGTACGGCGGCAACATGTTATATATTCTATTTTGGGGCGTTTTCCTCGCTCGGATGATTTCTCTGTTGAGATTCAGCCACTTGCAAATTAACGGAAAATGATGTTAACAAGGGTGAAAAGTGTAAGGAAGTGCTATTTCTTATGCAGGTGACCAGCCTACTGCTATTACATTGCTATAACTGAGACAACGTATTTTCACAGTAAAACATGTTAGGTCCCATACAGGATAGCTCCCACACCCACACACACGGCACACACACATTACACACACTAACTGCCGAGGACACACAGATAAGACATACACCCACACATTGGGAGGAAGAGACAGCCTTGACTTGCAGAAACCAGCGCACACACCTAATCTCCTTTCTAGCCGAACATTGTGTGACTGAGGACAGCGCACACACCTAATTTCCTTTCTAGCCGAACATTGTGTGACTGAGGACGAGACCCGGAGGAACGACGGACGGCTCAACAGGACCAATCCAAGAAGACAACACCTCAACTGTGGCCAATCAAAAGCCAGAGACTTTCAGACTCAACCCACTTTTTGTACTGTACTTAACATGCTTACAATCTGTTATCGGGGCTCTTTTTGCTGGTTCCTTGTGAGCCAAATGAACAGAGCCCGTATACGTTGTACCAGATATCTTTACTCTGAATAAACTGTCGCTTGTCATATAATTGACCACCTTGTCCGAATCGATCCTTGACCGACTCGCCCTATCTACATATCCCATCATCAACAAAAGTGATTGCATTCGTTTTGGAAGAGGCTGCCTCCTAGGCCTCACTTTCAATAAAAGTGACGAAAGTTATGCACGTAGAGTTAAGAAAGATGCCCCTCCCTTCCCCCTTTTATCCGTTCACGTCACGGGACAAAGCCCGGTGCACCACGGTTCAGGTTAATCAAACTCCCTCAGTGGAGGACTCAGGTAATCAAGAAAATGTAACTGAGATCCTCCTTCAGAAGTGTGGGCCTTTTTGAAACCAGCACCGCCTATTCTGTCCTCCACCTCCCTCTTCCTCTCTTCTCTTCTTCCTATTCCATCCAGCACCTCCATCCACCTTTCTTCTCTTCCCTCTAATTCTGTCCAGCACCTCCCTCCTCCTCTCTTCCCTCTAATTCTGTCCACCACGTCGTTCCGCCTCTCTTCTCTCCATATTATGGCCACCACCTCTGTCCCCTTGTCTTCTCGTCCACCTATTCTGTCCACCACCTCTCTCCTCATCTCTTCAACACCATCTACAGGACAATAAGAAATACTGCAGGCCAGTTATGGTTTATTTGTGTGTGAAAATTATGATGCCATATTTTTTTAATGTAAAATAAAAAATAAAAATTCTTCAGCTTTTGCTCGTGGGCGTGGAGAGGTGTGTGGCCATTTCTATCATATTTCTGGGACCCGATCAAATGAACAGGGCCCCAGTGCTCCTGTCTTGAGGAGCAGACAGATAGGGAAGCCCTGGCTACACAGACCAGAGTCTGAGGGACCTTTTCTTGTAAAAAGCTCTTGTTTTAGACACTTCCCCTCTTTCTGTTTTTTTAGGGTTCACTGTAGAGCGTATGTGTGGTCTTTTAGAGTTCACTGTAGAGCGTATGTGTGGTCTTTTAGAGTTCACTGTAGAGTGTATGTGTGGTCTTTTAGAGTTCACTGTAGAGCGTATGTGTGGTCTTTTAGAGTTCACTGTAGAGCGTATGTGTGGTCTTATAGAGTTCACTGTAGAGCGTATGTGTGGTCTTTTAGAGTTCACTGTAGAGCGTATGTGTGGTCTTTTAGAGTTCACTGTAGAGCGTATGTCTGGTCTTTTAGAGTTCACTGTAGAGCGTATGTGTGGTCTTTTAGAGTTCACCGTAGAGCGTTTTTTCTTGGTCTTTTAGAGTTCACTGTAGAACGTATGTGTGGTCTTTTAGAGTTCACTGTAGAGCGTATGTGTGGTCTTTTAGAGGTCACTGTAGAGCGTATGTGTGGTCTTTTAGAGGTCACTGTAGAGCGTATGTGTGGTCTTATAGAGTTCACTGTAGAGCGTATGTGTGGTCTTTTAGAGTTCACTGTAGAGCGTATGTCTGGTCTTTTAGAGTTCACTGTAGAGCGTATGTGTGGTCTTTTAGAGTTCACTGTAGAGCGTATGTCTGGTCTTTTAGAGTTCACTGTAGAGCGTATGTGTGGTCTTTTAGAGTTCACCATAGAGCGTTGTTTCTTGGTCTTTTAGAGTTCACTGTAGAACGTATGTGTGGTCTTTTAGAGTTCACTGTAGAGCGTATGTGTGGTCTTATAGAGTTCACTGTAGAGCGTATGTCTGGTCTTTTAGAGTTCACCGTAGAGCGTTTTTTCTTGGTCTTTTAGAGTTCACTGTAGAACGTATGTGTGGTCTTTTAGAGTTCACTGTAGAGCGTATGTGTGGTCTTATAGAGTTCACTGTAGAGCGTATGTGTGGTCTTTTAGAGGTCACTGTAGAGTGTATGTGTGGTCTTTTAGAGTTCACTGTAGAGCGTATGTCTGGTCTTTTAGAGTTCACTGTAGAGCGTATGTGTGGTCTTTTAGAGTTCACTGTAGAGCGTATGTGTGATCTTTTAGAGTTCACTGTAGAGCGTATGTCTGGTCTTTTAGAGTTCACTGTAGAGAGTATGTGTGGTCTTTTAGAGGTCACTGTAGAGCGTATGTGTGGTCTTATAGAGTTCACTGTAGAGCGTATGTGTGGTCTTTTAGAGTTCACTGTAGAGCGTATGTGTGGTCTTTTAGAGGTCACTGTAGAGCGTATGTCTGGTCTTTTAGAGTTCACTGTAGAGCGTATGTGTGGTCTTTTAGAGTTCACTGTAGAGCGTATGTGTGGTCTTTTAGAGTTCACTGTAGAGCGTATGTGTGGTATTTTAGAGTTCACTGTAGAGCGTATGTGTGGTCTTTAGAGTTCACTGTAGAGCGTTTTTTCTGGTCTTTTAGAGTTCACTGTAGAACGTATGTGTGGTCTTTTAGAGTTCACTGTAGAGCGTATGTGTGGTTTTATAGAGTTCACTGTAGAGCGTATGTGTGGTCTTTTAGAGGTCACTGTAGAGCGTATGTGTGTCTTATAGAGTTCACTGTAGAGCGTATGTGTGGTCTTATAGAGTTCACTGTAGAGTGTATGTGTGGTCTTTTAGAGTTCACTGTAGAGCGTATGTGTGGTCTTTTAGAGGTCACTGTAGAGCGTATGTCTGGTCTTTTAGAGTTCACTGTAGAGCGTATGAGTGGTCTTATTAGAGTTCACTGTAGAGCGTATGTCTGGTCTTTTAGAGTTCACTGTAGAGCGTATGTGTGGTCTTTTAGAGTTCACTGTAGAGCGTATGTGTGGTCTTTTAGAGGTCACTGTAGAGTGTATGTGTGGTCTTTTAGAGTTCACTGTAGAGCGTATGTCTGGTCTTTTAGAGTTCACTGTAGAGCGTATGTGTGGTCTTTTAGAGTTCACTGTAGAGCGTATGTGTGATCTTTTAGAGTTCACTGTAGAGCGTATGTCTGGTCTTTTAGAGTTCACTGTAGAGCGTATGTGTGGTATTTTAGAGTTCACTGTAGAGCGTATGTGTGGTCTTTTAGAGTTCACCGTAGAGCGTTTTTTCTTGGTCTTTTAGAGTTCACTGTAGAACGTATGTGTGGTCTTTTAGAGTTCACTGTAGAGCGTATGTGTGGTTTTATAGAGTTCACTGTAGAGCGTATGTGTGGTCTTTTAGAGGTCACTGTAGAGCGTATGTGTGTTCTTATAGAGTTCACTGTAGAGCGTATGTGTGGTCTTATAGAGTTCACTGTAGAGTGTATGTGTGGTCTTTTAGAGTTCACTGTAGAGCGTATGTGTGGTCTTTTAGAGGTCACTGTAGAGCGTATGTCTGGTCTTTTAGAGTTCACTGTAGAGCGTATGAGTGGTCTTTTAGAGTTCACTGTAGAGCGTATGTCTGGTCTTTTAGAGTTCACTGTAGAGCGTATGTGTGGTCTTTTAGAGTTCACTGTAGAGCGTATGTGTGGTCTTTTAGAGGTCACTGTAGAGTGTATGTGTGGTCTTTTAGAGTTCACTGTAGAGCGTATGTCTGGTCTTTTAGAGTTCACTGTAGAGCGTATGTGTGGTCTTTTAGAGTTCACTGTAGAGCGTATGTGTGATCTTTTAGAGTTCACTGTAGAGCGTATGTCTGGTCTTTTAGAGTTCACTGTAGAGCGTATGTGTGGTCTTTTAGAGTTCACTGTAGAGCGTATGAGTGGTCTTTTAGAGTTCACTGTAGAGTGTATGTCTGGTCTTTTAGAGTTCACTGTAGAGCGTATGTGTGGTCTTTTAGAGTTCACTGTAGAGCGTATGTGTGGTCTTTTAGAGTTCACTGTAGAGCGTATGTGTGGTCTTATAGAGTTCACTGTAGAGCGTATGTGTGGTCTTTTAGAGGTCACTGTAGAGCGTATGTCTGGTCTTTTAGAGTTCACTGTAGAGCGTATGTGTGGTCTTTTAGAGTTCACTGTAGAGCGTATGTGTGATCTTTTAGAGTTCACTGTAGAGCGTATGTCTGGTCTTTTAGAGTTCACTGTAGAGCGTATGTCTGGTCTTTTAGAGTTCACTGTAGAGCGTATGTGTGGTCTTTTAGAGTTCACCGTAGAGCGTTGTTTCTTGGTCTTTTAGAGTTCACTGTAGAGCGTATGTGTGGTTTTATAGAGTTCACTGTAGAGCGTATGTGTGGTTTTATAGAGTTCACTGTAGAGCGTATGTGTGGTCTTTTAGAGGTCACTGTAGAGCGTATGTGTGGTCTTATAGAGTTCACTGTAGAGCGTATGTGTGGTCTTATAGAGTTCACTGTAGAGTGTATGTGTGGTCTTTTAGAGTTCACTGTAGAGCGTATGTGTGGTCTTTTAGAGGTCACTGTAGAGCGTATGTCTGGTCTTTTAGAGTTCACTGTAGAGCGTATGAGTGGTCTTTTAGAGTTCACTGTAGAGCGTATCTCTGGTCTTTTAGAGTTCACTGTAGAGCGTATGTGTGGTCTTTTAGAGTTCACTGTAGAGCGTATGTGTGGTCTTTTAGAGGTCACTGTAGAGTGTATGTGTGGTCTTTTAGAGTTCACTGTAGAGCGTATGTCTGGTCTTTTAGAGTTCACTGTAGAGCGTATGTGTGGTCTTTTAGAGTTCACTGTAGAGCGTATGTGTGATCTTTTAGAGTTCACTGTAGAGCGTATGTCTGGTCTTTTAGAGTTCACTGTAGAGCGTATGTGTGGTCTTTTAGAGTTCACTGTAGAGCGTATGAGTGGTCTTTTAGAGTTCACTGTAGAGTGTATGTCTGGTCTTTTAGAGTTCACTGTAGAGCGTATGTGTGGTCTTTTAAAGTTCACTGTAGAGCGTATGTGTGGTCTTTTAGAGTTCACTGTAGTGCGTATGTGTGGTCTTATAGAGTTCACTGTAGAGCGTATGTGTGGTCTTTTAGAGGTCACTGTAGAGCGTATGTGTGTTCTTATAGAGTTCACTGTAGAGCGTATGTGTGGTCTTTTAGAGGTCACTGTAGAGCGTATGTGTGGTCTTATAGAGTTCACTGTAGAGCGTATGTGTGGTCTTTTAGAGTTCACTGTAGAGGGTATGTGTGGTCTTTTAGAGTTCACCGTAGAGCGTATGTGTGGTCTTATAGAGTTCACTGTAGAGCGTATGTGTGGTCTTTTAGAGGTCACTGTAGAGCGTATGTGTGGTCTTATAGAGTTCACTGTAGAGTGTATGTGTGGTCTTTTAGAGTTCACTGTAGAGCGTATGTGTGGTCTTTTAGAGGTCACTGTAGAGCGTATGTCTGGTCTTTTAGAGTTCACTGTAGAGCGTATGTGTGGTCTTTTAGAGTTCACTGTAGAGCGTATGTCTGGTCTTTTAGAGTTCACTGTAGAGCGTATGTGTGGTCTTTTAGAGTTCACTGTAGAGCGTATGTGTGGTCTTATAGAGTTCACTGTAGAGCGTATGTGTGGTCTTTTAGAGGTCACTGTAGAGTGTATGTGTGGTCTTTTAGAGTTCACTGTAGAGCGTATGTCTGGTCTTTTAGAGTTCACTGTAGAGCGTATGTGTGGTCTTTTAGAGTTCACTGTAGAGCGTATGTGTGATCTTTTAGAGTTCACTGTAGAGCGTATGTCTGGTCTTTTAGAGTTCACTGTAGAGCGTATGTGTGGTATTTTAGAGTTCACTGTAGAGCGTATGTGTGGTCTTTTAGAGTTCACCGTAGAGCGTTTTTCTTGGTCTTTTAGAGTTCACTGTAGAACGTATGTGTGGTCTTTTAGAGTTCACTGTAGAGCGTATGTGTGGTTTTATAGAGTTCACTGTAGAGCGTATGTGTGGTCTTTTAGAGGTCACTGTAGAGCGTATGTGTGTTCTTATAGAGTTCACTGTAGAGCGTATGTGTGGTCTTATAGAGTTCACTGTAGAGTGTATGTGTGGTCTTTTAGAGTTCACTGTAGAGCGTATGTGTGGTCTTTTAGAGGTCACTGTAGAGCGTATGTCTGGTCTTTTAGAGTTCACTGTAGAGCGTATGAGTGGTCTTTTAGAGTTCACTGTAGAGCGTATGTCTGGTCTTTTAGAGTTCACTGTAGAGCGTATGTGTGGTCTTTTAGAGTTCACTGTAGAGCGTATGTGTGGTCTTTTAGAGTCACTGTAGAGTGTATGTGTGGTCTTTTAGAGTTCACTGTAGAGCGTATGTCTGGTCTTTTAGAGTTCACTGTAGAGCGTATGTGTGGTCTTTTAGAGTTCACTGTAGAGCGTATGTGTGATCTTTTAGAGTTCACTGTAGAGCGTATGTCTGGTCTTTTAGAGTTCACTGTAGAGAGTATGTGTGGTCTTTTAGAGTTCACTGTAGAGCGTATGAGTGGTCTTTTAGAGTTCACTGTAGAGTGTATGTCTGGTCTTTTAGAGTTCACTGTAGAGCGTATGTGTGGTCTTTTAAAGTTCACTGTAGAGCGTATGTGTGGTCTTTTAGAGTTCACTGTAGTGCGTATGTGTGGTCTTATAGAGTTCACTGTAGAGCGTATGTGTGGTCTTTTAGAGGTCACTGTAGAGCGTATGTCTGGTCTTTTAGAGTTCACTGTAGAGCGTATGTGTGGTCTTTTAGAGTTCACTGTAGAGCGTATGTGTGATCTTTTAGAGTTCACTGTAGAGCGTATGTCTGGTCTTTTAGAGTTCACTGTAGAGCGTATGTGTGGTATTTTAGAGTTCACTGTAGAGCGTATGTGTGGTCTTTTAGAGTTCACCGTAGAGCGTTTTTTCTTGGTCTTTTAGAGTTCACTGTAGAACGTATGTGTGGTCTTTTAGAGTTCACTGTAGAGCGTATGTGTGGTTTTATAGAGTTCACTGTAGAGCGTATGTGTGGTCTTTTAGAGGTCACTGTAGAGCGTATGTGTGTTCTTATAGAGTTCACTGTAGAGCGTATGTGTGGTCTTATAGAGTTCACTGTAGAGTGTATGTGTGGTCTTTTAGAGTTCACTGTAGAGCGTATGTGTGGTCTTTTAGAGGTCACTGTAGAGCGTATGTCTGGTCTTTTAGAGTTCACTGTAGAGCGTATGAGTGGTCTTTTAGAGTTCACTGTAGAGCGTATGTCTGGTCTTTTAGAGTTCACTGTAGAGCGTATGTGTGGTCTTTTAGAGTTCACTGTAGAGCGTATGTGTGGTCTTTTAGAGGTCACTGTAGAGTGTATGTGTGGTCTTTTAGAGTTCACTGTAGAGCGTATGTCTGGTCTTTTAGAGTTCACTGTAGAGCGTATGTGTGGTCTTTTAGAGTTCACTGTAGAGCGTATGTGTGATCTTTTAGAGTTCACTGTAGAGCGTATGTCTGGTCTTTTAGAGTTCACTGTAGAGCGTATGTGTGGTCTTTTAGAGTTCACTGTAGAGCGTATGAGTGGTCTTTTAGAGTTCACTGTAGAGTGTATGTCTGGTCTTTTAGAGTTCACTGTAGAGCGTATGTGGTCTTTTAAAGTTCACTGTAGAGCGTATGTGTGGTCTTTTAGAGTTCACTGTAGTGCGTATGTGTGGTCTTATAGTTCACTGTAGAGCGTATGTGTGGTCTTTTAGAGGTCACTGTAGAGCGTATGTGTGTTCTTATAGAGTTCACTGTAGAGCGTATGTGTGTCTTTTAGAGGTCACTGTAGAGCGTATGTGTGGTCTTATAGAGTTCACTGTAGAGCGTATGTGTGGTCTTTTAGAGTTCACTGTAGAGGTATGTGTGGTCTTTTAGAGTTCACCGTAGAGCGTATGTGTGGTCTTATAGAGTTCACTGTAGAGCGTATGTGTGGTCTTTTAGAGGTCACTGTAGAGCGTATGTGTGGTCTTATAGAGTTCACTGTAGAGTGTATGTGTGGTCTTTTAGAGTTCACTGTAGAGCGTATGTGTGGTCTTTTAGAGGTCACTGTAGAGCGTATGTCTGGTCTTTTAGAGTTCACTGTAGAGCGTATGAGTGGTCTTTTAGAGTTCACTGTAGAGCGTATGTCTGGTCTTTTAGAGTTCACTGTAGAGCGTATGTGTGGTCTTTTAGAGTTCACTGTAGAGCGTATGTGTGGTCTTTTAGAGTTCACTGTAGAGGGTATGTGTGGTCTTTTAGAGTTCACCGTAGAGCGTTTTTTCTTGGTCTTTTAGAGTTCACTGTAGAACGTATGTGTGGTCTTTTAGAGTTCACTGTAGAGCGTATGAGTGGTCTTTTAGAGTTCACTGTAGAACGTTTTTTCTTGGTCTTTTAGAGTTCACTGTAGAGCGTATGTGTGGTCTTTTAGAGTTCACTGTAGAGCGTATGTCTGGTCTTTTAGAGTTCACTGTAGAGCGTATGTGTGGTCTTTTAGAGTTCACTGTAGAGCGTATGTGTGATCTTTTAGAGTTCACTGTAGAGCGTATGTCTGGTCTTTTAGAGTTCACTGTAGAGCGTATGTGTGGTCTTTTAGAGTTCACTGTAGAGCGTATGTGTGGTCTTTTAGAGTTCACTGTAGAGCGTATGTGTGGTCTTATAGAGTTCACTGTAGAGCGTATATGTGGTCTTATAGAGTTCACTGTAGAGCGTATGTGTGGTCTTTTAGAGTTCACTGTAGAGGGTATGTGTGGTCTTTTAGAGTTCACCGTAGAGCTTTTTTTCTTGGTCTTTTAGAGTTCACTGTAGAACGTATGTGTGGTCTTTTAGAGTTCACTGTAGAGCGTATGTGTGGTCTTTTAGAGTTCACTGTAGAGCATATGAGTGGTCTTTTAGAGTTCACTGTAGAACGTTTTTTCTTGGTCTTTTAGAGTTCATTGTAGAGCATATGAGTGGTCTTTTAGAGTTCACTGTAGAGCGTTTTTCTTGGTATTTTAGAGTTCACTGTAGAACGTATGTGTGGTCTTTTAGAGTTCACTGTAGAGTGTATGTGTGGTCTTTTAGAGTTCACTGTAGAGCGTATGTGTGGTCTTTTAGAGTTCACTGTAGAGCGTATGTGTGGTCTTTTAGAGTTCACTGTAGAGCGTATGTGTGGTATTTTAGAGTTCACTGTAGAGCGTATGTGTGGTCTTTTAGAGTTCACCGTAGAGCGTTTTTTCTTGGTCTTTTAGAGTTCACTGTAGAACGTATGTGTGGTCTTTTAGAGTTCACTGTAGAGCGTATGTGTGGTTTTATAGAGTTCACTGTAGAGCGTATGTGTGGTCTTTTAGAGGTCACTGTAGAGCGTATGTGTGTTCTTATAGAGTTCACTGTAGAGCGTATGTGTGGTCTTATAGAGTTCACTGTAGAGTGTATGTGTGGTCTTTTAGAGTTCACTGTAGAGCGTATGTGTGGTCTTTTAGAGGTCACTGTAGAGCGTATGTCTGGTCTTTTAGAGTTCACTGTAGAGCGTATGAGTGGTCTTTTAGAGTTCACTGTAGAGCGTATGTCTGGTCTTTTAGAGTTCACTGTAGAGCGTATGTGTGGTCTTTTAGAGTTCACTGTAGAGCGTATGTGTGGTCTTTTAGAGGTCACTGTAGAGTGTATGTGTGGTCTTTTAGAGTTCACTGTAGAGCGTATGTCTGGTCTTTTAGAGTTCACTGTAGAGCGTATGTGTGGTCTTTTAGAGTTCACTGTAGAGCGTATGTGTGATCTTTTAGAGTTCACTGTAGAGCGTATGTCTGGTCTTTTAGAGTTCACTGTAGAGCGTATGTGTGGTATTTTAGAGTTCACTGTAGAGCGTATGTGTGGTCTTTTAGAGTTCACCGTAGAGCGTTTTTTCTTGGTCTTTTAGAGTTCACTGTAGAACGTATGTGTGGTCTTTTAGAGTTCACTGTAGAGCGTATGTGTGGTTTTATAGAGTTCACTGTAGAGCGTATGTGTGGTCTTTTAGAGGTCACTGTAGAGCGTATGTGTTTCTTATAGAGTTCACTGTAGAGCGTATGTGTGGTCTTATAGAGTTCACTGTAGAGTGTATGTGTGGTCTTTTAGAGTTCACTGTAGAGCGTATGTGTGGTCTTTTAGAGGTCACTGTAGAGCGTATGTCTGGTCTTTTAGAGTTCACTGTAGAGCGTATGAGTGGTCTTTTAGAGTTCACTGTAGAGCGTATGTCTGGTCTTTTAGAGTTCACTGTAGAGCGTATGTGTGGTCTTTTAGAGTTCACTGTAGAGCGTATGTGTGGTCTTTTAGAGGTCACTGTAGAGTGTATGTGTGGTCTTTTAGAGTTCACTGTAGAGCGTATGTCTGGTCTTTTAGAGTTCACTGTAGAGCGTATGTGTGGTCTTTTAGAGTTCACTGTAGAGCGTATGTGTGATCTTTTAGAGTTCACTGTAGAGCGTATGTCTGGTCTTTTAGAGTTCACTGTAGAGAGTATGTGTGGTCTTTTAGAGTTCACTGTAGAGCGTATGAGTGGTCTTTTAGAGTTCACTGTAGAGTGTATGTCTGGTCTTTTAGAGTTCACTGTAGAGCGTATGTGTGGTCTTTTAAAGTTCACTGTAGAGCGTATGTGTGGTCTTTTAGAGTTCACTGTAGTGCGTATGTGTGGTCTTATAGAGTTCACTGTAGAGCGTATGTGTGGTCTTTTAGAGGTCACTGTAGAGCGTATGTCTGGTCTTTTAGAGTTCACTGTAGAGCGTATGTGTGGTCTTTTAGAGTTCACTGTAGAGCGTATGTCTGGTCTTTTAGAGTTCACTGTAGAGCGTATGTGTGGTCTTTTAAAGTTCACCGTAGAGCGTTTTTTCTTGGTCTTTTAGAGTTCACTGTAGAACGTATGTGTGGTCTTTTAGAGTTCACTGTAGAGCGTATGTGTGGTTTTATAGAGTTCACTGTAGAGCGTATGTGTGGTCTTTTAGAGGTCACTGTAGAGCGTATGTGTGTTCTTATAGAGTTCACTGTAGAGCGTATGTGTGGTCTTTTAGAGGTCACTGTAGAGCGTATGTGTGGTCTTATAGAGTTCACTGTAGAGCGTATGTGTGGTCTTTTAGAGTTCACTGTAGAGGGTATGTGTGGTCTTTTAGAGTTCACCGTAGAGCGTATGTGTGGTCTTATAGAGTTCACTGTAGAGCGTATGTGTGGTCTTTTAGAGGTCACTGTAGAGCGTATGTGTGGTCTTATAGAGTTCACTGTAGAGTGTATGTGTGGTCTTTTAGAGTTCACTGTAGAGCGTATGTGTGGTCTTTTAGAGGTCACTGTA
The DNA here is from genome assembly GCF_034236695.1 of Oncorhynchus nerka. NCBI lineage: Eukaryota > Metazoa > Chordata > Actinopteri > Salmoniformes > Salmonidae > Oncorhynchus > Oncorhynchus nerka. The sequence goes on from NW_027039544.1 coordinate 20,519, forward strand.
GAGCGTATGTCTGGTCTTTTAGAGTTCACTGTAGAGCGTATGAGTGGTCTTTTAGAGTTCACTGTAGAGCGTATGTCTGGTCTTTTAGAGTTCACTGTAGAGCGTATGTGTGGTCTTTTAGAGTTCACTGTAGAGCGTATGTGTGGTCTTATAGAGTTCACTGTAGAGCGTATGTGTGGTCTTTTAGAGTTCACTGTAGAGGGTATGTGTGGTCTTTTAGAGTTCACCGTAGAGCGTTTTTTCTTGGTCTTTTAGAGTTCACTGTAGAACGTATGTGTGGTCTTTTAGAGTTCACTGTAGAGCGTATGAGTGGTCTTTTAGAGTTCACTGTAGAACGTATGTGTGGTCTTTTAGAGTTCACTGTAGAGCGTATGTGTGATCTTTTAGAGTTCACTGTAGAGCGTATGTCTGGTCTTTTAGAGTTCACTGTAGAGCGTATGTGTGGTCTTTTAGAGTTCACTGTAGAGCGTATGTGTGGTCTTTTAGAGTTCACTGTAGAGCGTATGTGTGGTCTTATAGAGTTCACTGTAGAGCGTATATGTGGTCTTATAGAGTTCACTGTAGAGCGTATGTGTGGTCTTTTAGAGTTCACTGTAGAGGGTATGTGTGGTCTTTTAGAGTTCACCGTAGAGCTTTTTTTCTTGGTCTTTTAGAGTTCACTGTAGAACGTATGTGTGGTCTTTTAGAGTTCACTGTAGAGCTTATGTGTGGTCTTTTAGAGTTCACTGTAGAGCATATGAGTGGTCTTTTAGAGTTCACTGTAGAACGTTTTTTCTTGGTCTTTTAGAGTTCATTGTAGAGCATATGAGTGGTCTTTTAGAGTTCACTGTAGAGCGTTTTTCTTGGTATTTTAGAGTTCACTGTAGAACGTATGTGTGGTCTTTTAGAGTTACTGAAGAGTGTTTGTGTGGTCTTTTAGAGTTCACTGTAGAGCGTATGTGTGGTCTTTTAGAGTTCACTGTAGAGCGTATGTGTGGTCTTTTAGAGTTCACTGTAGAGCGTATGAGTGGTCTTTTAGAGTTCACTGTAGAACGTTTTTTCTTGGTCTTTTAGAGTTCACTGTAGAGCGTATGTGTGGTCTTTTAGAGTTCACTGTAGAACGTATGTGTGGTCTTTTAGAGTTCACTGTAGAGTGTTTGTGTGGTCTTTTAGAGTTCACTGTAGAGCGTATGAGTGGTCTTTTAGAGTTCACTGTAGAGCGTATGTCTGGTCTTTTAGAGTTCACTGTAGAGCGTATGTGTGGTCTTTTAGAGTTCACTGTAGAGCGTATGTGTGGTCTTTTAGAGTTCACTGTAGAGCGTATGTGTGGTCTTATAGAGTTCACTGTAGAGCGTATATGTGGTCTTATAGAGTTCACTGTAGAGCGTATGTGTGGTCTTTTAGAGTTCACTGTAGAGGGTATGTGTGGTCTTTTAGAGTTCACCGTAGAGCGTTTTTTCTTGGTCTTTTAGAGTTCACTGTAGAACGTATGTGTGGTCTTTTAGAGTTCACTGTAGAGCGTATGAGTGGTCTTTTAGAGTTCACTGTAGAACGTTTTTTCTTGGTCTTTTAGAGTTCACTGTAGAACGTATGTGTGGTCTTTTAGAGTTCACTGTAGAGCGTATGAGTGGTCTTTTAGAGTTCACTGTAGAACGTTTTTTCTTGGTCTTTTAGAGTTCACTGTAGAGCGTATGTGTGGTCTTTTAGAGTTCACTGTAGAGTGTTTGTGTGGTCTTTTAGAGTTCACTGTAGAGCGTATGAGTGGTCTTTTAGAGTTCACTGTAGAGCGTATGTCTGGTCTTTTAGAGTTCACTGTAGAGCGTATGTGTGGTCTTATAGAGTTCACTGTAGAGCGTATATGTGGTCTTATAGAGTTCACTGTAGAGCGTATGTGTGGTCTTTTAGAGTTCACTGTAGAGGGTATGTGTGGTCTTTTAGAGTTCACCGTAGAGCGTTTTTTCTTGGTCTTTTAGAGTTCACTGTAGAGCGTATGTGTGGTCTTTTAGAGTTCACTGTAGAACGTATGTGTGGTCTTTTAGAGTTCACTGTAGAGTGTTTGTGTGGTCTTTTAGAGGTCACTGTAGTGCGTATGTGTGGTCTTTTAGAGTTCACTGTAGAGCGTATGTCTGGTCTTTTAGAGTTCACTGTAGAGCGTATGTGTGATCTTTTAGAGTTCACTGTAGAGCGTATGTCTGGTCTTTTAGAGTTCACTGTAGAGCGTATGTGTGGTCTTTTAGAGTTCACTGTAGAGCGTATGAGTGGTCTTTTAGAGTTCACTGTAGAGCGTATGTGTGGTCTTTTAGAGTTCACTGTAGAGCGTATGTGTGGTCTTTTAGAGTTCACTGTAGAGCGTATGTGTGGTCTTATAGAGTTCACTGTAGAGCGTATATGTGGTCTTATAGAGTTCACTGTAGAGCGTATGTGTGGTCTTTTAGAGTTCACTGTAGAGGGTATGTGTGGTCTTTTAGAGTTCACCGTAGAGCTTTTTTTCTTGGTCTTTTAGAGTTCACTGTAGAACGTATGTGTGGTCTTTTAGAGTTCACTGTAGAGCATATGAGTGGTCTTTTAGAGTTCACTGTAGAACGTTTTTTCTTGGTCTTTTAGAGTTCACTGTAGAGCATATGAGTGGTCTTTTAGAGTTCACTGTAGAGCGTTTTTCTTGGTATTTTAGAGTTCACTGTAGAACGTATGTGTGGTCTTTTAGAGTTCACTGTAGAGCGTATGTGTGGTCTTTTAGAGTTCACTGTAGAGCGTATGTGTGGTCTTTTAGAGTTCACTGTAGAGCGTATGAGTGGTCTTTTAGAGTTCACTGTAGAACGTTTTTTCTTGGTCTTTTAGAGTTCACTGTAGAGCGTATGTGTGGTCTTTTAGAGTTCACTGTAGAACGTATGTGTGGTCTTTTAGAGTTCACTGTAGAGTGTTTGTGTGGTCTTTTAGAGTTCACTGTAGAGCGTATGAGTGGTCTTTTAGAGTTCACTGTAGAGCGTATGTCTGGTCTTTTAGAGTTCACTGTAGAGCGTATGTCTGGTCTTTTAGAGTTCACTGTAGAGCGTATGTGTGGTCTTTTAGAGTTCACTGTAGAGCGTTTGTGTGATCTTTTAGAGTTCACTGTAGAGCGTATGTCTGGTCTTTTAGAGTTCACTGTAGAGCGTATGTGTGGTCTTTTAGAGTTCACTGTAGAGCGTATGAGTGGTCTTTTAGAGTTCACTGTAGAGCGTATGTCTGGTCTTTTAGAGTTCACTGTAGAGCGTATGTGTGGTCTTTTAGAGTTCACTGTAGAGCGTATGTGTGGTCTTTTTAGAGTTCACTGTAGAGCGTATGTGTGATCTTTTAGAGTTCACTGTAGAGCGTATGTGTGGTCTTTTAGAGTTCACTGTAGAGCGTATGAGTGGTCTTTTAGAGTTCACTGTAGAGCGTATGTCTGGTCTTTTAGAGTTCACTGTAGAGCGTATGTGTGGTCTTTTAGAGTTCACTGTAGAGCGTATGTGTGGTCTTTTAGAGTTCACTGTAGAGCGTATGTGTGGTCTTATAGAGTTCACTGTAGAGCGTATGTGTGGTCTTATAGAGTTCACTGTAGAGCGTATGTGTGGTCTTTTAGAGTTCACTGTAGAGCGTATGAGTGGTCTTTTAGAGTTCACTGTAGAGCGTATGTGTGGTCTTTTAGAGTTCACTGTAGAGCGTATGTGTGGTCTTTTAGAGTTCACTGTAGAGCGTATGTGTGGTCTTATAGAGTTCACTGTAGAGCGTATATGTGGTCTTATAGAGTTCACTGTAGAGCGTATGTGTGGTCTTTTAGAGTTCACTGTAGAGGGTATGTGTGGTCTTTTAGAGTTCACCGTAGAGCTTTTTTTCTTGGTCTTTTAGAGTTCACTGTAGAACGTATGTGTGGTCTTTTAGAGTTCACTGTAGAGCATATGAGTGGTCTTTTAGAGTTCACTGTAGAACATTTTTTCTTGGTCTTTTAGAGTTCACTGTAGAGCATATGAGTGGTCTTTTAGAGTTCACTGTAGAGCGTATGTGTGGTCTTTTAGAGTTCACTGTAGAGCGTATGTGTGGTCTTTTAGAGTTCACTGTAGAGCGTATGAGTGGTCTTTTAGAGTTCACTGTAGAACGTTTTTTCTTGGTCTTTTAGAGTTCACTGTAGAGCGTATGTGTGGTCTTTTAGAGTTCACTGTAGAACGTATGTGTGGTCTTTTAGAGTTCACTGTAGAGTGTTTGTGTGGTCTTTTAGAGTTCACTGTAGAGCGTATGAGTGGTCTTTTAGAGTTCACTGTAGAGCGTATGTCTGGTCTTTTAGAGTTCACTGTAGAGCGTATGTCTGGTCTTTTAGAGTTCACTGTAGAGCGTATGTGTGGTCTTTTAGAGTTCACTGTAGAGCGTATGTGTGATCTTTTAGAGTTCACTGTAGAGCGTATGTCTGGTCTTTTAGAGTTCACTGTAGAGCGTATGTGTGGTCTTTTAGAGTTCACTGTAGAGCGTATGAGTGGTCTTTTAGAGTTCACTGTAGAGCGTATGTCTGGTCTTTTAGAGTTCACTGTAGAGCGTATGTGTGGTCTTTTAGAGTTCACTGTAGAGCGTATGAGTGGTCTTTTAGAGTTCACTGTAGAACGTTTTTTCTTGGTCTTTTAGAGTTCACTGTAGAGCGTATGTGTGGTCTTTTAGAGTTCACTGTAGAACGTATGTGTGGTCTTTTAGAGTTCACTGTAGAGTGTTTGTGTGGTCTTTTAGAGGTCACTGTAGAGCGTATGTCTGGTCTTTTAGAGTTCACTGTAGAGCGTATGTGTGGTCTTTTTAGAGTTCACTGTAGAGCGTATGTGTGATCTTTTAGAGTTCACTGTAGAGCGTATGTGTGGTCTTTTAGAGTTCACTGTAGAGCGTATGAGTGGTCTTTTAGAGTTCACTGTAGAGCGTATGTCTGGTCTTTTAGAGTTCACTGTAGAGCGTATGTGTGGTCTTTTAGAGTTCACTGTAGAGCGTATGTGTGGTCTTATAGAGTTCACTGTAGAGCGTATGTGTGGTCTTATAGAGTTCACTGTAGAGCGTATGTGTGGTCTTTTAGAGTTCAGTGTAGAGGGTATGTGTGGTCTTTTAGAGTTCACCGTAGAGCAGGGGTGTCAAAGTCAAATGGACGGAGGGCCAAATAAAAAAATCAGCTACAAGACGAGGGCCGGACTGTTCGAATGTTCATTGAAAATTTTTAAATGACGCATATAGTCTAGTGAACCTAATTGAACCTACTGAAAACCTAACAAATATATTACAATATGATCAGATAAATAAAGCAATATTTTCTTATGGCTCTGTCAGTAATCTTTAATTTTCAACAGACACAAAAGACAAATTTCCTTTATATAAATATCCCCATAACATGAACATTAAATGAAAGAAACCGGTATTCAAGGCACCATCAGTAGACTATATTTTCTATTTTAGCAAAAGTGGGCTTAAATTTACTTCAAAGAAAAAACAATAATAGCAATTTTCTATCATCCACTCAACTGAAATATTTTTAAAATATAATTGGATTGAAATACAAAAAAATAAAGTGCAAAAATCTATTAATCAAAAACAACACTTTGTTTAAGGAGAAGTAACATGCAGTGAAAACAAATATTAAATTTTAACTTTTAAACTTGAACTGAGTAAAAACTCTAAATATGTGATTGCACAGTAATGTTCACTTGTTTGAGGTTGAGGGTGATACTTGGTGGTGTCCCATCTTTTCCACAAGTTCATCAATGTTCGGGGTAAGGCTCTGAGCTGAAGAAATCCTCAGAATTGAGTGGAGGTGTTCAGCAGTAAGTCGACTTCTGTGTGATGTTTTGTTCAGGTTCATCAAAGAAAACAGTTGTTCACACAGGTATGTGCTGCCAAACATAGACAACGTTTGAGCAGCCTGGATGCGCAGCTGGGGCATTGTGCCGGGAGGAAACGGGCGAACTCCGCAGCACCCACTGCCGCATATTTTGCCCTCAGTGCATCATTGCATTGGAGGTCAATCAACTCCATTTGGAGGTTTGGTGGTGAGCTTTCCACGTCAACAGCAAATGGGTTACCGAGCAGTTCCAACCTGCTTTTTGTGCTTCAAAGTCAGCAAATCGGCGTCGAAAGTCAGCGGCAAGCATACCTATTTTATCAGCCAACTGTGTGCTCGGGAACGCACTGGTAGAGAGCTTCTCTTTCATGGTGTCTGGCAGCTGGGAAAGTGGCTCAAATTTTCTTTCCGCATCTGCGTCTCCCACAGAGTCAGTTTGGTTTTAAATGCCTTCACTGTACTGTACATATCAGAGATGACACGATCCCGACCCTGCAGCTGCAAGTTTATTGCATTCAGATGACTCGTAATGTCACACAGAAAAGCCATTTCACACAGAAACATTTCGTCTCGGAGTTGTGTTGTGTCTTTCCCTTTGCTGTCCAAGAACAGACAAATCTCCTCACGAAGCTCGAAACATCTTTGAAGCACCTTTCCCTGGCTTAGCCATCGCACCTCTGTGTGATAAGGCAAATCACCATGCTCCGTTTCTAACTCCGTCAGAAATGCCTTGAACTGGCGGTGATTCAAACCTTTGGCTCTGATAAAGTTAACTGTGCACGTGATGATGCTCATTACATGCTCCATTTTCAAGGCTTTACCGCACAACGCTTCCTGGTGTATGATACAATGATAAGCTGTCAGCTCACCTGTCGCGTTTTCCTCTTGCATCTTTTCCCGTATCTTCGCCACCAGTCCGCTCCTGTGTCCACACATCGCAGGTGCTCCGTCGGTTGTCAAACCCACAAGTTTTTCCCAAGGCAGCTCCATCTCATTTACACATCTTGACACCTCTTCATACAAATCATGCCCCGTAGTTGTGCCATGCATAGGACGTAAAGCCAAAACTCCTCTGTCACGCTTAGGTTGGAGTCCACTCCGCGGATGAAAATTGACAACTGGGCAATGTCAGAAATGTCGGTGCTCTCATCCACAGCCAAGGAATATGCAATAAAATCTTTTCCCTTTTTCACAAGCTGCTCTTTTAGATTGATGGACAACTGGTCTACTCTCTCGGCAATGGTGTTTCTGCTCAGACTCACATTTAAAAAGAGTTGCCTTTTTTCTGGGCAAACTTCGTCACAAACTTTAATCATGCAGTTTTTGATGAAATCCCCCTCCGTAAATGGCCGGGCTGATTTAGCGATCTCTTCTGCCAAAATAAAACTGGCCTTGACAGCAGCCTGGCCTTGTGATTTGGCTTTTTTGAACAGAGCCTGTCGAGATTTGAGGCCTCGTTTTAATTCCTCTGCCTTTTGTAGCCTTTGTTCCATGTCCATATTCTTGTTTTTGTCCGCGTGTTTCGTTTCATAATGTCGTCTCAGATTATACTCTTTCAGTACCGCCACACTTTCTCCACACAGAAGACACACAGGTTTTCCAGCTACCTTCGTGAACATATACTCCGACTCCCACCTTGTTTGAAACCCCCGGTTCTCAGTATCCACCTTCCGTTTTGCCATTTTTGATGGGTATCTGAAAGTTAATTTTACTGTGATGCTGACGACTGATGTGCCAATAAATATTGAAATGAAGCAGCCTACTGCTCGGTGCGTCACCTTTGCATTGTGGGAAATGTAGTATTGGTGCGTGTAAAAGATCTGCGGGCTGCCGGCTTGCTGCGGGCCGGTTCTAATAATAAATCAAGATCATCCCAGGGGCCGTAAAAAACCTTCTTGCGGGCCGGATGTGGCCCGCGGGCCTTGACTCTGACATATGTGCCGTAGAGGGTTTTTTCTTGGTCTTTTAGAGTTCACTGTAGAACGTATGTGTGGTCTTTTAGAGTTCACTGTAGAGCGTATGTGTGGTCTTTTAGAGTTCACTGTAGAGCGTATGTCTGGTCTTTTAGAGTTCACTGTAGAGCGTATGTGTGGTCTTATAGAGTTCACTGTAGAGCGTATGTGTGGTCTTATAGAGTTCACTGTAGAGCGTATGTGTGGTCTTTTAGAGTTCACTGTAGAGGGTATGTGTGGTCTTTTAGAGTTCACCGTAGAGCGTTTTTTCTTGGTCTTTTAGAGTTCACTGTAGAACGTATGTGTGGTCTTTTAGAGTTCACTGTAGAGCGTATGTGTGGTCTTTTAGAGTTCACTGTAGAGCATATGAGTGGTCTTTTAGAGTTCACTGTAGAACGTTTTTTCTTGGTCTTTTAGAGTTCACTGTAGAGCATATGAGTGGTCTTTTAGAGTTCACTGTAGAGCGTTTTTCTTGGTATTTTAGAGTTCACTGTAGAACGTATGTGTGGTCTTTTAGAGTTCACTGTACAGTGTTTGTGTGGTCTTTTAGAGTTCACTGTAGAGCGTATGTGTGGTCTTTTAGAGTTCACTGTAGAGCGTATGTGTGGTCTTTTAGAGTTCACTGTAGAGCGTATGAGTGGTCTTTTAGAGTTCACTGTAGAGCGTATGTCTGGTCTTTTAGAGTTCACTGAAGAGCGTATGTGTGGTCTTTTAGAGTTCACTGTAGAGCGTATGTGTGGTCTTTTAGAGTTCACTGTAGAGCGTATGTGTGGTCTTATAGAGTTCACTGTAGAGCGTATGTGTGGTCTTATAGAGTTCACTGTAGAGCGTATGTGTGGTCTTTTAGAGTTCACTGTAGAGGGTATGTGTGGTCTTTTAGAGTTCACCGTAGAGCGTTTTTTCTTGGTCTTTTAGAGTTCACTTTAGAACGTATGTGTGGTCTTTTAGAGTTGACTGTAGAGCGTATGTGTGGTCTTTTAGAGTTCACTGTAGAGCATATGAGTGGTCTTTTAGAGTTCACTGTAGAGCGTATGTGTGGTCTTTTAGAGTTCACTGTAGAGCGTATGTGTGGTCTTTTAGAGTTCACTGTAGAGCGTATGTCTGGTCTTTTAGAGTTCACTGTAGAGCGTATGTCTGGTCTTTTAGAGTTCACTGTAGAGCGTATGTGTGGTCTTTTAGAGTTCACTGTAGAGCGTATGTCTGGTCTTTTAGAGTTCACTGTAGAGCGTATGTGTGGACTTTTAGAGTTCACCGTAGAGCGTTTTTTCTTGGTCTTTTAGAGTTCACTGTAGAACGTATGTGTGGTCTTTTAGAGTTCACTGTAGAGCGTATGTGTGGTTTTATAGAGTTCACTGTAGAGCGTATGTGTGGTCTTTTAGAGGTCACTGTAGAGCGTATGTGTGTTCTTATAGAGTTCACTGTAGAGCGTATGTGTGGTCTTTTAGAGGTCATTGTAGAGCGTATGTGTGGTCTTATAGAGTTCACTGTAGAGCGTATGTGTGGTCTTTTAGAGTTCACTGTAGAGGGTATGTGTGGTCTTTTAGAGTTCACTGTAGAGCGTATGTGTGGTCTTTTAGAGGTCACTGTAGAGCGTATGTGTGGTCTTATAGAGTTCACTGTAGAGCGTATGTGTGGTCTTTTAGAGTTCACTGTAGAGCATATGAGTGGTCTTTTAGAGTTCACTGTAGAACGTTTTTTCTTGGTCTTTTAGAGTTCACTGTAGAGCATATGAGTGGTCTTTTAGAGTTCACTGTAGAGCGTTTTTCTTGGTATTTTAGAGTTCACTGTAGAACGTATGTGTGGTCTTTTAGAGTTCACTGTACAGTGTTTGTGTGGTCTTTTAGAGTTCACTGTAGAGCGTATGTGTGGTCTTTTAGAGTTCACTGTAGAGCGTATGTGTGGTCTTTTAGAGTTCACTGTAGAGCGTATGAGTGGTCTTTTAGAGTTCACTGTAGAGCGTATGTCTGGTCTTTTAGAGTTCACTGAAGAGCGTATGTGTGGTCTTTTAGAGTTCACTGTAGAGCGTATGTGTGGTCTTTTAGAGTTCACTGTAGAGCGTATGTGTGGTCTTATAGAGTTCACTGTAGAGCGTATGTGTGGTCTTATAGAGTTCACTGTAGAGCGTATGTGTGGTCTTTTAGAGGTCACTGTAGAGCGTATATCTGGTCTTTTAGAGTTCACTGTAGAGCGTATGTGTGGTCTTTTAGAGTTCACTGTAGAGCGTATGTGTGGTCTTTTAGAGTTCACTGTAGAGCGTATGTCTGGTCTTTTAGAGTTCACTGTAGAGCGTATGTGTGGTCTTTTAGAGTTCACTGTAGAGCGTATGTCTGGTCTTTTAGAGTTCACTGTAGAGCGTATGTGTGGACTTTTAGAGTTCACCGTAGAGCGTTTTTTCTTGGTCTTTTAGAGTTCACTGTAGAACGTATGTGTGGTCTTTTAGAGTTCACTGTAGAGCGTATGTGTGGTTTTATAGAGTTCACTGTAGAGCGTATGTGTGGTCTTTTAGAGGTCACTGTAGAGCGTATGTGTGTTCTTATAGAGTTCACTGTAGAGCGTATGTGTGGTCTTTTAGAGGTCATTGTAGAGCGTATGTGTGGTCTTATAGAGTTCACTGTAGAGCGTATGTGTGGTCTTTTAGAGTTCACTGTAGAGGGTATGTGTGGTCTTTTAGAGTTCACTGTAGAGCGTATGTGTGGTCTTTTAGAGGTCACTGTAGAGCGTATGTGTGGTCTTATAGAGTTCACTGTAGAGCGTATGTGTGGTCTTTTAGAGTTCACTGTAGAACGTATGTGTGGTCTTTTAGAGTTCACTGTAGAGCGTATGTGTGGTCTTATAGAGTTCACTGTAGAGCGTATGTGTGGTCTTTTAGAGGTCACTGTAGAGCGTATGTGTGGTCTTATAAAGTTCACTGTAGAGCGTATGTGTGGTCTTTTAGAGGTCACTGTAGAGCGTATGTCTGGTCTTTTAGAGTTCACTGTATAGCGTATGTGTGGTCTTTTAGAGTTCACTGTAGAGCGTATGTGTGATCTTTTAGAGTTCACTGTGGAGCGTATGTCTGGTCTTTTAGAGTTCACTGTAGAGCGTATGTGTGGTCTTTTAGAGTTCACTGTAGAGCGTATGAGTGGTCTTTTAGAGTTCACTGTAGAGAGTATGTCTGGTCTTTTAGAGTTCACTGTAGAGCGTATGTGTGGTCTTTTAGAGTTCACTGTAGAGCGTATGAGTGGTCTTTTAGAGTTCACTGTAGAGCGTATGTCTGGTCTTTTAGAGTTCACTGTAGAGCGTATGTGTGGTCTTTTAGAGTTCACTGTAGAGCGTATGTGTGGTCTTTTAGAGTTCACTGTAGAGCGTATGTGTGGTCTTATAGAGTTCACTGTAGAGCGTATATGTGGTCTTATAGAGTTCACTGTAGAGCGTATGTGTGGTCTTTTAGAGTTCACTGTAGAGGGTATGTGTGGTCTTTTAGAGTTCACCGTAGAGCTTTTTTTCTTGGTCTTTTAGAGTTCACTGTAGAACGTATGTGTGGTCTTTTAGAGTTCACTGTAGAGCGTATGTGTGGTTTTATAGAGTTCACTGTAGAGCGTATGTGTGGTCTTTTAGAGGTCACTGTAGAGCGTATGTGTGTTCTTATAGAGTTCACTGTAGAGCGTATGTGTGGTCTTTTAGAGGTCACTGTAGAGCGTATGTGTGGTCTTATAGAGTTCACTGTAGAGCGTATGTGTGGTCTTTTAGAGTTCACTGTAGAGGGTATGTGTGGTCTTTTAGAGTTCACCGTAGAGCGTATGTGTGGTCTTTTAGAGTTCACTGTAGAGCGTATGTGTGGTCTTTTAGAGGTCACTGTAGAGCGTATGTGTGGTCTTATAAAGTTCACTGTAGAGCGTATATGTGGTCTTTTAGAGGTCACTGTAGAGCGTATGTCTGGTCTTTTAGAGTTCACTGTAGAGCGTATGTGTGGTCTTTTAGAGTTCACTGTAGAGCGTATGTGTGATCTTTTAGAGTTCACTGTGGAGCGTATGTCTGGTCTTTTAGAGTTCACTGTAGAGCGTATGTGTGGTCCTTTAGAGTTCACTGTAGAGCGTATGAGTGGTCTTTTAGAGTTCACTGTAGAGCGTATGTCTGGTCTTTTAGAGTTCACTGTAGAGCGTATGTGTGGTCTTTTAGAGTTCACTGTAGAGCGTATGTGTGGTCTTTTAGAGTTCACTGTAGAGCGTATGTGTGGTCTTATAGAGTTCACTGTAGAGCGTATATGTGGTCTTATAGAGTTCACTGTAGAGCATATGTGTGGTCTTTTAGAGTTCACTGTAGAGGGTATGTGTGGTCTTTTAGAGTTCACCGTAGAGCTTTTTTTCTTGGTCTTTTAGAGTTCACTGTAGAACGTATGTGTGGTCTTTTAGAGTTCACTGTAGAGCGTATGTGTGGTTTTATAGAGTTCACTGTAGAGCGTATGTGTGGTCTTTTAGAGGTCACTGTAGAGCGTATGTGTGTTCTTATAGAGTTCACTGTAGAGCGTATGTGTGGTCTTTTAGAGGTCACTGTAGAGCGTATGTGTGGTCTTATAGAGTTCACTGTAGAGCGTATGTGTGGTCTTTTAGAGTTCACTGTAGAGGGTATGTGTGGTCTTTTAGAGTTCACCGTAGAGCGTATGTGTGGTCTTTTAGAGTTCACTGTAGAGCGTATGTGTGGTCTTATAGAGTTCACTGTCGAGCGTATGTGTGGTCTTTTAGAGGTCACTATAGAGCGTATGTGTGGTCTTATAGAGTTCACTGTAGAGCGTATGTGTGGTCTTTTAGAGTTCACTGTAGAGCGTATGTGTGGTCTTTTAGAGTTCACTGTAGAGCGTATGTCTGGTCTTTTAGAGTTCACTGTAGAGCGTATGTGTGGTCTTTTAGAGTTCACTGTAGAGCGTATGTGTGGTCTTTTAGAGTTCACTGTAGAGCGTATGAGTGGTCTTTTAGAGTTCACTGTAGAGCATATGAGTGGTCTTTTAGAGTTCACTGTAGAGCGTATGTGTGGTCTTTTAGAGTTCACTGTAGTGCGTATGTGTGGTCTTATAGAGTTCACTGTAGAGCGTATGTGTGGTCTTTTAGAGGTCACTGTAGAGCGTATGTGTGGTCTTTTAGAGTTCACTGTAGAGCGTATGTGTGGTCTTTTAGAGTTCACTGTAGAGCGTATGTGTGGTCTTTTAGAGGTCACTGTAGAGCGTATGTCTGGTCTTTTAGAGTTCACTGTAGAGCGTATGTGTGGTCTTTTAGAGTTCACTGTAGAGCGTATGTGTGGTCTTTTAGAGTTCACTGTAGAGCGTATGTCTGGTCTTTTAGAGTTCACTGTAGAGCGTATGTGTGGTATTTTAGAGTTCACTGTAGAGCGTATGTCTGGTCTTTTAGAGTTCACTGTAGAGCGTATGTGTGGTCTTTTAGAGTTCACTGTAGAGCGTATGAGTGGTCTTTTAGAGTTCACTGTAGAGCGTATGTCTGGTCTTTTAGAGTTCACTGTAGAGCGTATGTGTGGTCTTTTAGAGTTCACTGTAGAGCGTATGTGTGGTCTTTTAGAGTTCACTGTAGAGCGTATGTGTGGTCTTATAGAGTTCACTGTAGAGCGTATATGTGGTCTTATAGAGTTCACTGTAGAGCGTATGTGTGGTCTTTTAGAGTTCACTGTAGAGGGTATGTGTGGTCTTTTAGAGTTCACCGTAGAGCTTTTTTTCTTGGTCTTTTAGAGTTCACTGTAGAACGTATGTGTGGTCTTTTAGAGTTCACTGTAGAGCGTATGTGTGGTTTTATAGAGTTCACTGTAGAGCGTATGTGTGGTCTTTTAGAGGTCACTGTAGAGCGTATGTGTGTTCTTATAGAGTTCACTGTAGAGCGTATGTGTGGTCTTTTAGAGGTCACTGTAGAGCGTATGTGTGGTCTTATAGAGTTCACTGTAGAGCGTATGTGTGGTCTTTTAGAGTTCACTGTAGAGGGTATGTGTGGTCTTTTAGAGTTCACCGTAGAGCGTATGTGTGGTCTTTTAGAGTTCACTGTAGAGCGTATGTGTGGTCTTTTAGAGGTCACTGTAGAGCGTATGTGTGGTCTTATAAAGTTCACTGTAGAGCGTATGTGTGGTCTTTTAGAGGTCACTGTAGAGCGTATGTCTGGTCTTTTAGAGTTCACTGTAGAGCGTATGTGTGGTCTTTTAGAGTTCACTGTAGAGCGTATGTGTGATCTTTTAGAGTTCACTGTGGAGCGTATGTCTGGTCTTTTAGAGTTCACTGTAGAGCGTATGTGTGGTCTTTTAGAGTTCACTGTAGAGCGTATGAGTGGTCTTTTAGAGTTCACTGTAGAGCGTATGTCTGGTCTTTTAGAGTTCACTGTAGAGCGTATGTGTGGTCTTTTAGAGTTCACTGTAGAGCGTATGTGTGGTCTTTTAGAGTTCACTGTAGAGCGTATGTGTGGTTCTTATAGAGTTCACTGTAGAGCGTATATGTGGTCTTATAGAGTTCACTGTAGAGCATATGTGTGGTCTTTTAGAGTTCACTGTAGAGGGTATGTGTGGTCTTTTAGAGTTCACCGTAGAGCTTTTTTTCTTGGTCTTTTAGAGTTCACTGTAGAACGTATGTGTGGTCTTTTAGAGTTCACTGTAGAGCGTATGTGTGGTTTTATAGAGTTCACTGTAGAGCGTATGTGTGGTCTTTTAGAGGTCACTGTAGAGCGTATGTGTGTTCTTATAGAGTTCACTGTAGAGCGTATGTGTGGTCTTTTAGAGGTCACTGTATAGCGTATGTGTGGTCTTATAGAGTTCACTGTAGAGCGTATGTGTGGTCTTTTAGAGTTCACTGTAGAGGGTATGTGTGGTCTTTTAGAGTTCACCGTAGAGCGTATGTGTGGTCTTTTAGAGTTCACTGTAGAGCGTATGTGTGGTCTTATAGAGTTCACTGTCGAGCGTATGTGTGGTCTTTTAGAGGTCACTATAGAGCGTATGTGTGGTCTTATAGAGTTCACTGTAGAGCGTATGTGTGGTCTTTTAGAGTTCACTGTAGAGCGTATGTGTGGTCTTTTAGAGTTCACTGTAGAGCGTATGTCTGGTCTTTTAGAGTTCACTGTAGAGCGTATGTGTGGTCTTTTAGAGTTCACTGTAGAGCGTATGTGTGGTCTTTTAGAGTTCACTGTAGAGCGTATGAGTGGTCTTTTAGAGTTCACTGTAGAGCATATGAGTGGTCTTTTAGAGTTCACTGTAGAGCGTATGTGTGGTCTTTTAGAGTTCACTGTAGTGCGTATGTGTGGTCTTATAGAGTTCACTGTAGAGCGTATGTGTGGTCTTTTAGAGGTCACTGTAGAGCGTATGTGTGGTCTTTTAGAGTTCACTGTAGAGCGTATGTGTGGTCTTTTAGAGTTCACTGTAGAGCGTATGTGTGGTCTTTTAGAGGTCACTGTAGAGCGTATGTCTGGTCTTTTAGAGTTCACTGTAGAGCGTATGTGTGGTCTTTTAGAGTTCACTGTAGAGCGTATGTGTGGTCTTTTAGAGTTCACTGTAGAGTGTATGTCTGGTCTTTTAGAGTTCACTGTAGAGCGTATGTGTGGTATTTTAGAGTTCACTGTAGAGCGTATGTCTGGTCTT
Source organism: Oncorhynchus nerka (assembly GCF_034236695.1). Taxonomy (NCBI): domain Eukaryota; kingdom Metazoa; phylum Chordata; class Actinopteri; order Salmoniformes; family Salmonidae; genus Oncorhynchus; species Oncorhynchus nerka. The sequence continues at coordinate 35,858 of NW_027039544.1, forward strand.
TTAGAGTTCACTGTAGAGCGTATGTGTGGTCTTTTAGAGTTCACCGTAGAGCATTTTTCTTGGTCTTTTAGAGTTCACTGTAGAACGTATGTGTGGTCTTTTAGAGTTCACTGTAGAGCGTATGTGTGGTCTTTTAGAGTTCACTGTAGAGCGTATGTGTGGTCTTTTAGAGGTCACTGTAGAGTGTATGTGTGGTCTTATACAGTTCACTGTAGAGCGTATGTGTGGTCTTTTAGAGTTCACTGTAGAGCGTATGTGTGGTCTTTTAGAGGTCACTGTAGAGCGTATGTCTGGTCTTTTAGAGTTCACTGTAGAGCGTATGTGTGGTCTTTTAGAGTTCACTGTAGAGCGTATGTGTGGTCTTTTAGAGTTCACTGTAGAGTGTATGTCTGGTCTTTTAGAGTTCACTGTAGAGCGTATGTGTGGTCTTTTAGAGTTCACTGTAGAGTGTATGTCTGGTCTTTTAGAGTTCACTGTAGAGCGTATGTGTGGTCTTTTAGAGTTCACCGTAGAGCGTTTTTTCTTGGTCTTTTAGAGTTCACTGTAGAACGTATGTGTGGTCTTTTAGAGGTCACTGTAGAGCGTATGTGTGGTCTTTTAGAGTTCACTGTAGAGCGTATGAGTGGTCTTTTAGAGTTCACTGTAGAGCGTATGTCTGGTCTTTTAGAGTTCACTGTAGAGCGTATGTGTGGTCTTTTAGACTTCACTGTAGAGCGTATGTGTGGTCTTTTAGAGTTCACTGTAGAGCGTATGTGTGGTCTTTTAGAGTTCACTGTAGAGCGTATGTGTGGTCTTTTAGAGGTCACTGTAGAGCGTATGTCTGGTCTTTTAGAGTTCACTGTAGAGCGTATGTGTGGTCTTTTAGAGTTCACTGTAGAGCGTATGTGTGGTCTTTTAGAGTTCACTGTAGAGCGTATGTGTGGTCTTTTAGAGGTCACTGTAGAGCGTATGTCTGGTCTTTTAGAGTTCACTGTAGAGCGTATGTGTGGTCTTTTAGAGTTCACTGTAGAGCGTATGTGTGGTCTTTTAGAGTTCACTGTAGAGCGTATGTCTGGTCTTTTAGAGTTCACTGTAGAGCGTATGTGTGGTCTTTTAGAGTTCACTGTAGAGCGTATGTCTGGTCTTTTAGAGTTCACTGTAGAGCGTATGTGTGGTCTTTTAGAGTTCACCGTAAAGGGTTTTTTCTTGGTCTTTTAGAGTTCACTGTAGAACGTATGTGTGGTCTTTTAGAGTTCACTGTAGAGCGTATATGTGGTCTTATAGAGTTCACTGTAGAGCGTATGTGTGGTCTTTTAGAGGTCACTGTAGAGCATATGTGTGGTCTTATAAAGTTCACTGTAGAACGTATGTGTGGTCTTTTAGAGTTCACTGTAGAGTGTATGTCTGGTCTTTTAGAGTTCACTGTAGAGCGTATGTGTGGTCTTTTAGAGTTCACCGTAGAGCGTTTTTTCTTGGTCTTTTAGAGTTCACTGTAGAACGTATGTGTGGTCTTTTAGAGGTCACTGTAGAGCGTATGTGTGGTCTTATAGAGTTCACTGTAGAGGGTATGTGTGGTCTTTTAGAGTTCACCGTAGAGCGTATGTGTGGTCTTTTAGAGTTCACTGTAGAGCGTATGTGTGGACTTTTAGAGGTCACTGTAGAGCGTATGTCTGGTCTTTTAGAGGTCACTGTAGAGCGTATGTGTGGTCTTTTAGAGGTCACTGTAGAGCGTATGTGTGGTCTTTTAGAGTTCACTGTAGAGCGTATGAGTGGTCTTTTAGAGTTCACTGTAGAGCGTATGTCTGGTCTTTTAGAGTTCACTGTAGAGCGTATGTGTGGTCTTTTAGACTTCACTGTAGAGCGTATGTGTGGTCTTTTAGAGTTCACTGTAGAGCGTATGTGTGGTCTTTTAGAGTTCACTGTAGAGCGTATGTGTGGTCTTTTAGAGGTCACTGTAGAGCGTATGTCTGGTCTTTTAGAGTTCACTGTAGAGCGTATGTGTGGTCTTTTAGAGTTCACTGTAGAGCGTATGTGTGGTCTTTTAGAGTTCACTGTAGAGCGTATGTCTGGTCTTTTAGAGTTCACTGTAGAGCGTATGTGTGGTCTTTTAGAGTTCACTGTAGAGCGTATGTCTGGTCTTTTAGAGTTCACTGTAGAGCGTATGTGTGGTCTTTTAGAGTTCACCGTAAAGCGTTTTTTCTTGGTCTTTTAGAGTTCACTGTAGAACGTATGTGTGGTCTTTTAGAGTTCACTGTAGAGCGTATATGTGGTCTTATAGAGTTCACTGTAGAGCGTATGTGTGGTCTTTTAGAGGTCACTGTAGAGCATATGTGTGGTCTTATAAAGTTCACTGTAGAGCGTATGTGTGGTCTTTTAGAGGTCACTGTAGAGCGTATGTGTGGTCTTTTAGAGTTCACCGTAGAGCGTTTTTCTTGGTCTTTTAGAGTTCACTGTAGAACGTATGTGTGGTTTTATAGAGTTCACTGTAGAGCGTATGTGTGGTCTTTTAGAGGTCACTGTAGAGCGTATGTGTGTTCTTATAGAGTTCACTGTAGAGCATATGTGTGGTCTTTTAGAGGTCACTGTAGAGCGTATGTGTGGTCTTATAGAGTTCACTGTAGAGCGTATGTGTGGTCTTTTAGAGTTCACTGTAGAGGGTATGTGTGGTCTTTTAGAGTTCACCGTAGAGCGTATGTGTGGTCTTTTAGAGTTCACTGTAGAGCGTATGTGTGGTCTTATAGAGTTCACTGTAGAGCGCATGTGTGGTCTTTTAGAGTTCACTGTAGAGCGTATGTGTGGTCTTTTAGAGGTCACTGTAGAGCGTATGTCTGGTCTTTTAGAGTTCACTGTAGAGCGTATGTGTGGTCTTTTAGAGTTCACTGTAGAGCGTATGTGTGGTCTTTTAGAGTTCACTGTAGAGCGTATGAGTGGTCTTTTAGAGTTCACTGTAGAGCGTATGTCTGGTCTTTTAGAGTTCACTGTAGAGCGTATGTGTGGTCTTTTAGACTTCACTGTAGAGCGTATGTGTGGTCTTTTAGAGTTCACTGTAGAGCGTATGTGTGGTCTTATAGAGTTCACTGTAGAGCGTATGTGTGGTCTTTTAGAGTTCACTGTAGAGCGTATGTGTGGTCTTTTAGAGGTCACTGTAGAGCGTATGTCTGGTCTTTTAGAGTTCACTGTAGAGCGTATGTGTGGTCTTTTAAAGTTCACTGTAGAGCGTATGTGTGGTCTTTTAGAGTTCACTGTAGAGCGTATGTCTGGTCTTTTAGAGTTCACTGTAGAGCGTATGTGTGGTCTTTTAGAGTTCACTGTAGAGCGTATGTGTGATCTTTTAGAGTTCACTGTAGAGCGTATGTCTGGTCTTTTAGAGTTCACTGTAGAGCGTATGTGTGGTCTTTTAGAGTTCACTGTAGAGGGTATGTGTGGTCTTTTAGAGTTCACTGTAGAGCGTATGTGTGGTCTTATAGAGTTCACTGCAGAGCGTATATGTGGTCTTATAGAGTTCACTGTAGAGCGTATGTGTGGTCTTTTAGAGTTCACTGTAGAGGGTATGTGTGGTCTTTTAGAGTTCACCGTAGAGCTTTTTTTCTTGGTCTTTTAGAGTTCACTGTAGAACGTATGTGTGGTCTTTTAGAGTTCACTGTAGAGTGTTTGTGTGGTCTTTTAGAGTTCACTGTAGAGCGTATGTGTGGTCATTTAGAGTTCACTGTAGAGCGTATGTGTGGTCTTTTAGAGTTCACTGTAGAGCGTATGAGTGGTCTTTTAGAGTTCACTGTAGAACGTTTTTTCTTGGTCTTTTAGAGTTCACTGTAGAGCGTATGTGTGGTCTTTTAGAGTTCACTGTAGAACGTATGTGTGGTCTTTTAGAGTTCACTGCAGAGCGTATATGTGGTCTTATAGAGTTCACTGTAGAGCGTATGTGTGGTCTTTTAGAGTTCACTGTAGAGCGTATGTGTGATCTTTTAGAGTTCACTGTAGAGCGTATGTCTGGTCTTTTAGAGTTCACTGTAGAGCGTATGTGTGGTCTTTTAGAGTTCACTGTAGAGCGTATGTGTGGTCTTTTAGAGTTCACTGTAGAGCGTATGTGTGGTCTTATAGAGTTCACTGTAGAGCGTATATGTGGTCTTATAGAGTTCACTGTAGAGCGTATGTGTGGTCTTTTAGAGTTCACTGTAGAGGGTATGTGTGGTCTTTTAGAGTTCACCGTAGAGCGTTTTTTCTTGGTCTTTTAGAGTTCACTGTAGAACGTATGTGTGGTCTTTTAGAGTTCACTGTAGAGCGTATGTGTGGTCTTTTAGAGTTCACTGTAGAGCATATGAGTGGTCTTTTAGAGTTCACTGTAGAGCGTATGCGTGGTCTTTTAGAGTTCACTGTAGAGCATATGAGTGGTCTTTTAGAGTTCACTGTAGAACGTTTTTTCTTGGTCTTTTAGAGTTCACTGTAGAGCATATGAGTGGTCTTTTAGAGTTCACTGTAGAGCGTTTTTCTTGGTATTTTAGAGTTCACTGTAGAACGTATGTGTGGTCTTTTAGATTTCACTGTAGAGTGTTTGTGTGGTCTTTTAGAGTTCACTGTAGAGCGTATGTGTGGTCTTTTAGAGTTCACTGTAGAGCGTATGTGTGGTCTTTTAGAGTTCACTGTAGAGCGTATGAGTGGTCTTTTAGAGTTCACTGTAGAACGTTTTTTCTTGGTCTTTTAGAGTTCACTGTAGAACGTATGTGTGTCTTTTAGAGTTCACTGTAGAGTGTTTGTGTGGTCTTTTAGAGTTCACTGTAGAGCGTATGTGTGGTCTTTTAGAGTTCACTGTAGAGCGTATGTGTGGTCTTTTAGAGTTCACTGTAGAGCATATGAGTGGTCTTTTAGAGTCCACTGTAGAGGGTATGTGTGGTCTTTTAGAGTTCACCGTAGAGCTTTTTTTCTTGGTCTTTTAGAGTTCACTGTAGAACGTATGTGTGGTCTTTTAGAGTTCACTGTAGAGCGTATGTGTGGTCTTTTAGAGTTCACTGTAGAGCATATGAGTGGTCTTTTAGAGTTCACTGTAGAGCATATGAGTGGTCTTTTAGAGTTCACTGTAGAACGTTTTTTCTTGGTCTTTTAGAGTTCACTGTAGAACGTATGTGTGGTCTTTTAGAGTTCACTGTAGAGTGTTTGTGTGGTCTTTTAGAGTTCACTGTAGAGCGTATGTGTGGTCTTTTAGAGTTCACTGTAGAGCGTATGTGTGGTCTTTTAGAGTTCACTGTAGAGCGTATGAGTGGTCTTTTAGAGTTCACTGTAGAACGTTTTTTCTTGGTCTTTTAGAGTTCACTGTAGAGCGTATGTGTGGTCTTTTAGAGTTCACTGTAGAACGTATGTGTGGTCTTTTAGAGGTCACTGTAGAGCGTATGTCTGGTCTTTTAGAGTTCACTGTAGAGCGTATGTGTGGTCTTTTAGAGTTCACTGTAGAGCGTATGTGTGATCTTTTAGAGTTCACTGTAGAGCGTATGTCTGGTCTTTTAGAGTTCACTGTAGAGCGTATGTGTGGTCTTTTAGAGTTCACTGTAGAGCGTATGTGTGGTCTTTTAGAGTTCACTGTAGAGCGTATGTGTGGTCTTATAGAGTTCACTGTAGAGCGTATATGTGGTCTTATAGAGTTCACTGTAGAGCGTATGTGTGGTCTTTTAGAGTTCACTGTAGAGGGTATGTGTGGTCTTTTAGAGTTCACCGTAGAGCGTTTTTTCTTGGTCTTTTAGAGTTCACTGTAGAACGTATGTGTGGTCTTTTAGAGTTCACTGTAGGGCGTATGTGTGGTCTTTTAGAGTTCACTGTAGAGCATATGAGTGGTCTTTTAGAGTTCACTGTAGAGCGTATGCGTGGTCTTTTAGAGTTCACTGTAGAGCATATGAGTGGTCTTTTAGAGTTCACTGTAGAACGTTTTTTCTTGGTCTTTTAGAGTTCACTGTAGAGCATATGAGTGGTCTTTTAGAGTTCACTGTAGAGCGTTTTTCTTGGTATTTTAGAGTTCACTGTAGAACGTATGTGTGGTCTTTTAGATTTCACTGTAGAGTGTTTGTGTGGTCTTTTAGAGTTCACTGTAGAGCGTATGTGTGGTCTTTTAGAGTTCACTGTAGAGCGTATGTGTGGTCTTTTAGAGTTCACTGTAGAGCGTATGAGTGGTCTTTTAGAGTTCACTGTAGAACGTTTTTTCTTGGTCTTTTAGAGTTCACTGTAGAACGTATGTGTGTCTTTTAGAGTTCACTGTAGAGTGTTTGTGTGGTCTTTTAGAGTTCACTGTAGAGCGTATGTGTGGTCTTTTAGAGTTCACTGTAGAGCGTATGTGTGGTCTTTTAGAGTTCACTGTAGAGCGTATGAGTGGTCTTTTAGAGTTCACTGTAGAACGTTTTTTCTTGGTCTTTTAGAGTTCACTGTAGAGCGTATGTGTGGTCTTTTAGAGTTCACTGTAGAGCGTATGTGTGGTCTTTTAGAGTTCACTGTAGAGCGTATGTGTGGTCTTTTAGAGTTCACTGTAGAGCGTATGTGTGATCTTTTAGAGTTCACTGTAGAGCGTATGTCTGGTCTTTTAGAGTTCACTGTAGAGCGTATGTGTGGTCTTTTAGAGTTCACTGTAGAGCGTATGTGTGGTCTTTTAGAGTTCACTGTAGAGCGTATGTGTGGTCTTATAGAGTTCACTGTAGAGCGTATATGTGGTCTTATAGAGTTCACTGTAGAGCGTATGTGTGGTCTTTTAGAGTTCACTGTAGAGCGTTTTTTCTTGGTCTTTTAGAGTTCACTGTAGAACGTATGTGTGGTCTTTTAGAGTTCACTGTAGAGCGTATGCGTGGTCTTTTAGAGTTCACTGTAGAGCATATGAGTGGTCTTTTAGAGTTCACTGTAGAACGTTTTTTCTTGGTCTTTTAGAGTTCACTGTAGAGCATATGAGTGGTCTTTTAGAGTTCACTGTAGAGTGTTTTTCTTGGTATTTTAGAGTTCACTGTAGAACGTATGTGTGGTCTTTTAGAGTTCACTATAGAGTGTTTGTGTGGTCTTTTAGAGTTCACTGTAGAGCGTATGAGTGGTCTTTTAGAGTTCACTGTAGAACGTTTTTTCTTGGTCTTTTAGAGTTCACTGTAGAGCGTATGTGTGGTCTTTTAGAGTTCACTGTAGAGCGTATGTGTGGTCTTTTAGAGTTCACTGTAGAGCGTATGTGTGATCTTTTAGAGTTCACTGTAGAGCGTATGTCTGGTCTTTTAGAGTTCACTGTAGAGCGTATGTGTGGTCTTTTAGAGTTCACTGTAGAGCATATGTGTGGTCTTTTAGAGTTCACTGTAGAGCGTATGTGTGGTCTTATAGAGTTCACTGTAGAGCGTATGTGTGGTCTTATAGAGTTCACTGTAGAGCGTATGTGTGGTCTTTTAGAGTTCACTGTAGAGGGTATGTGTGGTCTTTTAGAGTTCACCGTAGAGCTTTTTTTCTTGGTCTTTTAGAGTTCACTGTAGAACGTATGTGTGGTCTTTTAGAGTTCACTGTAGAGGGTATGTGTGGTCTTTTAGAGTTCACCGTAGAGCGTTTTTTCTTGGTCTTTTAGAGTTCACTGTAGAACGTATGTGTGGTCTTTTAGAGTTCACTGTAGAGCGTATGTGTGGTCTTTTAGAGTTCACTGTAGAGCATATGAGTGGTCTTTTAGAGTTCACTGTAGAACGTTTTTTCTTGGTCTTTTAGAGTTCACTGTAGAGCATATGAGTGGTCTTTTAGAGTTCACTGTAGAGCGTTTTTCTTGGTATTTTAGAGTTCACTGTAGAACGTATGTGTGGTCTTTTAGAGTTCACTGTAGAGTGTTTGTGTGGTCTTTTAGAGTTCACTGTAGAGCGTATGTGTGGTCTTTTAGAGTTCACTGTAGAGCGTATGTGTGGTCTTTTAGAGTTCACTGTAGAGCGTATGAGTGGTCTTTTAGAGTTCACTGTAGAGCGTATGTGTGGTCTTTTAGAGTTCACTGTAGAGCGTATGTGTGGTCTTTTAGAGTTCACTGTAGAGCGTATGAGTGGTCTTTTAGAGTTCACTGTAGAACGTTTTTTCTTGGTCTTTTAGAGTTCACTGTAGAGCGTATGTGTGGTCTTTTAGAGTTCACTGTAGAGTGTTTGTGTGGTCTTTTAGAGTTCACTGTAGAGCGTATGTGTGGTCTTTTAGAGTTCACTGTAGAACATATGTGTGGTCTTTTAGAGTTCACTGTAGAGCGTATGTGTGGTCTTTTAGAGTTCACTGTAGAGCGTATGTGTGGTCTTTTAGAGTTCACTGTAGAGCGTATGTGTGGTCTTTTAGAGGTCACTGTAGAGCGTATGAGTGGTCTTTTAGAGTTCACTGTAGAGCGTATGAGTGGTCTTTTAGAGTTCACTGTAGAGCGTATGAGTGGTCTTTTAGAGTTCACTGTAGAGCGTATGTCTGGTCTTTTAGAGGTCACTGTAGAGTGTATGTGTGGTCTTTTAGAGTTCAGTGTAGAGCGTATGTGTGGTCTTTGTTTAAAAAATGGCCTGCGTCCCGATGTTTAAAAAATGTACTCATGATGACTAACAGTATCAAATGCATTTTTGAAATCCAATAATAGAATTACTGGGTTGTCATCTAATTAATCGTTATATTCCATCAAGTCCAAGACCAGCCTGATCATTTCCTGTTAGATTTGACGCTCTTTCAAAAATCCAGATATCTTGCATTTTTCTAGAATGGAAGCTAGTATATTATCTTTGTTTATGAGTGTAATTGGGCTTCAAGTATCAAGAAAGAATGTATCCTCATGTGGTTTAGGGATAAGAGTTATAACACCTTATTTTAATGACTCTGGAAGCTCTCGTTTTTCCATGGCTTTCTTAAATGTGGCAAGTAAGAGTTAGAGGTTTGCCCATCAGTACCAGGGGATGTGATATTTTTTAACTGTGTGATATCAAATCTGATATCCTTTGTGGTCAAATCTTCGCAGCAAATTTGATTGAATTCCTCATCAACAGAATTGCCATCAGGAATGGAGCTGAATAATTGATTTGAATTAAATCAGGCAAGAGTCATATTAGTATCAATTCTTCTAAACGTTTGCAGTGAAGTCTAATATTGATTTATTATCCTCAGTGACTATGGCATCAATGTTGAGTCTCCTAACCATGTTCAGTTCACCTCTTCTCATCAATGTTGAGTCTCCTAACCATGTTCAGTTCACCTCTTCTCATCAATGTTGAGTCTCCTAACCATGTTCAGTTCACCTCTTCTCATTAATGTTGAGTCTCCTAACCATGTTCAGTTCACCTCTTCTCATCCATGTTGAGTCTCCTCACCATATTCAGATGACCTCTTCTCATCAATGTTGAGTCTCCTAACCATGTTCAGTTCACCTCTTCTCATCAATGTTGAGTCTCCTAACCATATTCAGTTCACCTCTTCTCATCAATGTTGAGTCTCCTAACCATGTTCAGTTCACCTCTTCTCATCAATGTTGAGTCTCCTAACCATGTTCAGTTCACCTCTTCTCATTAATGTTGAGTCTCCTAACCATGTTCAGTTCACCTCTTCTCATCAATGTTGAGTCTCCTAACCATGTTCAGTTCACCTCTTCTCATCAATGTTGAGTCTCCTAACCATGTTCAGTTCACCTCTTCTCATCAATGTTGAGTCTCCTAACCATGTTCAGTTCACCTCTTCTCATCAATGTTGAGTCTCCTAACCATGTTCAGTTCCCCTCTTCTCATCAATGTTGAGTCTCCTAACCATGTTCAGTTCACCTCTTCTCATCAATATTGAGTCTCCTCACCATGTTCAGTTCACCTCTTCTCATTAATGTTGAGTCTCCTAACCATATTCAGATGACCTCTTCTCATCAATGTTGAGTCTCCTAACCATGTTCAGTTCACCTCTTCTCATCAATGTTGAGTCTCCTAACCATGTTCAGTTCACCTCTTCTCATCAATGTTGAGTCTCCTAACCATATTCAGATGACCTCTTCTCTTTTACAAATTAAATATATACTTGTTGTTCTTTTCTAACCACTGTTTTCTAGATCTTATAAAAGCACCTCTATCTTTAAACGTGACATAGGAGAATGCAGTGGATTGAGACGCATCCAAAGCAACAAAACAAACATATATGTCCAGGTTAAATTTAGATTTTTATGGGGATGTTGGTTTTATGCTAATTTGATTTGCATGGGGCATTGCCCTTAAGTTCTCAAATGGAAATAAAAAAGTTCAATGAATTTAGGAAAATGTAGGCATCAACCATCTGCCATACAGTAAGTGCACATTGCTAATAGTTCATGTTGGAATCAACCATCTGCCATACAGGAAGTGCACATTGCTAATAGATCATGTTGGAATCAACCATCTGCCATACAGGAAGTGCACATTGCTAATAGATCATGTTGGAATCAACCATCTGCCATACAGGAAGTGCACATTGCTAATAGATCATGTAGGAATCAACTGTCTGCCATACAGGAAGTGCACATTGCTAATAGTTCATGTAGGAATCAACTGTCTGCCGTACAGGAAGTGCACATTGCTAATAGTTCATGTTGGAATCAACTGTCTGCCATACAGGAAGTGCACATTGCTAATAGATCATGTTGGAATCAACTGTCTGCCATACAGGAAGTGCACATTGCTAATAGATCATGTAGGAATCAACTGTCTGCCATACAGGAAGTGCACATTGCTAATAGTTCATGTAGGAATCAACTGTCTGCCATACAGGAAGTGCACATTGCTAATAGTTCATGTAGGAATCAACTGTCTGCCGTACAGGAAGTGCACATTGCTAATAGTTCATGTTGGAATCAACTGTCTGCCATACAGGAAGTGCACATTGCTAATAGTTCATGTTGGAATCAACTGTCTGCCATACAGGAAGTGCACATTGCTAATAGATCATGTTGGAATCAACTGTCTGCCATACAGGAAGTGCACATTGCTAATAGATCATGTAGGAATCAACTGTCTGCCATACAGGAAGTGCACATTGCTAATAGTTCATGTAGGAATCAACTGTCTGCCATACAGGAAGTGCACATTGCTAATAGTTCATGTAGGAATCAACTGTCTGCCATACAGGAAGTGCACATTGCTAATAGTTCATGTAGGAATCAACTGTCTGCCATACAGGAAGTGCACATTGCTAATAGTTCATGTAGGAATCAACTGTCTGCCATACAGGAAGTGCACATTGCTAATAGTTCATGTAGGAATCAACTGTCTGCCATACAGGAAGTGCACATTGCTAATAGTTCATGTAGGAATCAACTGTCTGCCATACAGGAAGTGCACATTGCTAATAGTTCATGTAGGAATCAACTGTCTGCCATACAGGAAGTGCACATTGCTAATAGTTCATGTAGGAATCAACTGTCTGCCATACAGGAAGTGCACATTGCTAATAGTTCATGTAGGAATCAACTGTCTGCCATACAGGAAGTGCACATTGCTAATAGTTCATGTAGGAATCAACTGTCTGCCATACAGGAAGTGCACATTGCTAATAGTTCATGTAGGAATCAACTGTCTGCCATACAGGAAGTGCACATTGCTAATAGTTCATGTAGGAATCAACTGTCTGCCATACAGGAAGTGCACATTGCTAATAGTTCATGTAGGAATCAACTGTCTGCCATACAGGAAGTGCACATTGCTAATAGTTCATGTTGGAATCAACTGTCTGCCATACAGGAAGTGCACATTGCTAATAGTTCATGTAGGAATCAACTGTCTGCCATACAGGAAGTGCACATTGCTAATAGATCATGTAGGAATCAACTGTCTGCCATACAGGAAGTGCACATTGCTAATAGATCATGTAGGAATCAACCATCTGCCATACAGGAAGTGCACATTGCTAATAGTTCATGTAGGAATCAACCATCTGCCATACAGGAAGTGCACATTGCTAATAATGAATTATATCTCTATGATGTGTATTATTGTGTACAGAATCGTTATTAGAGGACGGGACATGGTGCGTCTGTCGGGTGAGTATGTATACTCATGTTTTACCACACTAATCTAGTTCTGAATACGTTTCTACTCAACGTGCAGTAATTATATTTAAGGTTTTAAAATGTAGTTACAAGGGAAATCGTTACAGTTGTTGTGTGGCTGAGAGAGTAATGTTGATGATTATAACAACACAAATGTACTTACTCTGTCTCTCTCTCACCTTCTCCTTCTCCTCCTGTCTCCTCGTCCTCCTGTCTCTCTCTTTCCTCTTCCTCCTGTCTCCTCATCCTCTCCTTCTCCTGAGAGAGAGAGAGAGAGAGAGAGAGACAGAGATAGAGAGAGAGAGAGAGACAGAGACAGAGAGAGACAGAGAGAGACAGGGAGAGACAGAGAGAGACAGAGAGAGACAGAGAGAGACAGAGAGAGAGACAGAGAGAGACAGAGAGAGAGAGAGACAGAGAGAGAGAGAGAAACAGAGAGAGAGAGACAGAGAGAGAGAGAGAGAGAGACAGAGAGAGAGAGAGAGAGATGTAGAAACACATGTCTAGCTACTTCCCTTACAGGTTCAGCAACACCAGAAAGTCAGAGAAGTTCGAATCATCATTTTTTTTCATGTACAGATGTAAAATCTTAATTTGACCAATATTGTTGTAGCAAAATAACACTGCGGCAACAGGATTTTAAAGTTTTGTCGATAATGTTGCTTGATCGGTGGTTAGGCCATTAGCTGGACTAAAGTACTGCAGTACTGTAAAATAGTGTTAATATGATCACATGTTAGTGTGGGTTTTCAGTTCATTTATGTTAATCACAAAGCAGGAAAATTCTCAGCAACAAAACAGTGATTAAATTAAGATCCGACAGCTATATGCATTGTTGTACGTGGTTGAATCAACTCTATATGTATTAAAATCTGTCATTCATTCTTCAGAACTTGGCCTATATTATCACTACCCAGCCTCTTGGGTCTCCACGCCCTTAGCCTTGCCTTGGCATGGCCCCTTAGCCTGGCCCCTAGAGCCTGGCCCCTTACAACCAACCCCTAGCCTGATCTCTAGCCTGGCCCCTTACAACCAACCCCTAGCCTGATCTCTAGCCTGGTCCTTACAACCAACCCCTAGCCCGATCTCTAGCCTGGTCCTTACAACCAACCCCTAGCCTGATCTCTAGCCTGGTCCCTTACAACCAACCCCTAGCCTGAACTCTAGCCTGGCCCCTTACAACCAACCCCTAGCCTGATCTCTAGCCTGGTCCTTACAACCAACCCCTAGCCTGATCTCTAGCCTGGTCCTTACAACCAACCCCTAGCCTGATCTCTAGCCTGGCCCCTTACAACCAACCCCTAGCCTGATCTCTAGCCTGGTCCTTACAACCAACCCCTAGCCTGATCTCTAGCCTGGTCCTTACAACCAACCCCTAGCCTGATCTCTAGCCTGGCCTTGGCATGGCCCCTTAGCCTGGCCCCTAGAGCCTGGCCCCTTACAACCAACCCCTAGCCTGATCTCTAGCCTGGTCCTTACAACCAACCCCTAGCCTGATCTCTAGCCTGGTCCTTACAACAAACCCCTAGCCTGATCTCTAGCCTGGTCCTTACAACCAACCCCTAGCCTGATCTCTAGCCTGGCCCCTTACAACCAACCCCTAGCCTGATCTCTAGCCTGGCCCCTTACAACCAACCCCTAGCCTGATCTCTAGCCTGGTCCTTACAACCAACACCTAGCCTGATCTCTAGCCTGGTCCTTACAACAAACCCCTAGCCTGATCTCTAGCCTGGTCCTTACAACCAACCCCTAGCCTGATCTCTAGCCTGGCCCCTTACAACCAACCCCTAGCCTGATCTCTAGCCTGGCCCCTTACAACCAACCCCTAGCCTGATCTCTAGCCTGGTCCTTACAACCAACCCCTAGCCTGATCTCTAGCCTGGTCCTTACAACCAACCCCTAGCCTGATCTCTAGCCTGGCCCCTTACAACCAACCCCTAGCCTGATCTCTAGTCTGGTCCTTACAACCAACCCCTAGCCTGATCTCTAGCCTAGTCCTTACAACCAACCCCTAGCCTGATCTCTAGCCTGGTCCTTACAACCAACCCCTAGCCTGATCTCTAGCCTGGCCCCTTACAACCAACCCCTAGCCTGATCTCTAGCCTGGTCCTTACAACCAACCCCTAGCCTGATCTCTAGCCTGGTCCTTACAACCAACCCCTAGTCTGATCTCTAGCCTGGCCCCTTACAACCAACCCCTAGCCTGATCTCTAGCCTGGTCCTTACAACCAACCCCTAGCCTGATCTCTAGCCTGGTCCTTACAACCAACCCCTAGCCTGATCTCTAGCCTGGCCCCTTACAACCAACCCCTAGCCTGATCTCTAGCCTGGTCCTTACAACCAACCCCTAGCCTGATCTCTAGCCTGGCCCCTTACAACCAACCCCTAGCCTGATCTCTAGCCTGGTCCTTACAACCAACCCCTAGCCTGATCTCTAGCCTGGTCCTTACAACCAACCCCTAGCCTGATCTCTAGCCTGGCCCCTTACAACCAACCCCTAGCCTCATTACTTCAGCCTATTTACTTCCTGTAGATCTGGAGGAGTTGGACAGGTATAAGCAACATGGTAGTGACTCTACCTTGCCTTCTGATAGGTTAGGTGGAACTTCCACCATACTGCTGATACCTACCCAAGCCTTTCAGATCTACTCCAGTCCCTGGGGGTTGGGGCTAGGGGATGCAGAGGGTAGGGGAAGTTTCGAGAAACAGTCCACGTGTTCATCCCAAATGGCACTCTGTTTCCTATATAGTGCACTACTTTCGACCAGGGCCCTGCTCTACAGTAGCAGACTATAAAGGGAATAAGGTGCCGTGTGGGACACAGGCCATGTTTGTCAGAACTGTAGACAATCCAGGGAAGCAGGAACCTCCCCTCCATTCTGCCAGATGCACAGGATATTCCTTTCTTTGTTTGTGAGAAAACGTCAGCACTCAGACCGCTGGTTCAACGCAGGCAGAGGACCTGAAAGAGCTGGTTCAACGCAGGCAGAGGACCTGAAAGAGCTGGGTCAACACAGGCAGAGGACCTGAAAGAGCTGGGTCAACACAGGCAGAGGAGCTGAAAGAGCTGGGTCAACACAGGCAGAGGACCTGAAAGAGCTGGTTCAAGGCAGGCAGAGGACCTGAAAGAGCTGGTTCAACGCAGGCAGAGGACCTGAAAGAGCTGGTTCAACGCAGGCAGAGGACCTGAAAGAGCTGGTTCAACGCAGGCAGAGGAGCTGAAAGAGCTGGTTCAACACAGGCAGAGGAGCTGAAAGAGCTGGGTCAACGCAGGCAGAGGAGCTGAAAGAGCTGGGTCAACGCAGGCAGAGGAGCTGAAAGAGCTGGGTCAACACAGGCAGAGGACCTGAAAGAGCTGGTTCAACGCAGGCAGAGGACCTGAAAGAGCTGGGTCAACACAGGCAGAGGAGCTGAAAGAGCTGGGTCAACACAGGCAGAGGACCTGAAAGAGCTGGTTCAACGCAGGCAGAGGAGCTGAAAGAGCTGGGTCAACGCAGGCAGAGGAGCTGAAAGAGCTGGGTCAACACAGGCAGAGGACCTGAAAGAGCTGGGTCAACACAGGCAGAGGGAGCTGAACGAGCTGGTGACATTTGACAATATATTGGCAAAGAGGGACAGAACCATGACTGAAGGTAAAACATTTGGTTTAATATCTTATCTTATATAATGAAACCTCATATACATGAACTGTTTGAGAAGGATGTAGCAGACTGAACTGTTCATTCAACCTGGAACACTCGTAGCTATCACAATGATTCTGTACTTCAGCCAATACAAGACTGTTTTACACTGAACTGAAATATACTTGTATGTTATCCTAACAGCTACACCACTGAGAGAGATGGCGCTGAAACGGCAGCCTGAGTCTGATGGGTGTGGCTCAACAAATCATGATGGTATGTACTCTGTTTGGACTGTGATGTTATGGTCTAATGGTTGAGTCAAATCATGATGGTATGTACTCTGTTTGGACTGTGATGTTATGGTCTAATGGTTGAGTCAAATCATGATGGTATGTACTCTGTTTGGACTGTGATGTTATGGTCTCTCATGGTTGAGTCAAATCATGATGGTATGTACTCTGTTTGGACTGTGATGTTATGGTCTAATGGTTGAGTCAAATCATGATGGTATGTACTCTGTTTGGACTGTGATGTTATTGTCTCTAATGGTTGAGTCAAATCATGATGGTATGTACTCTGTTTGGATGTGATGTTATGGTCTCTAATGGTTGAGTCAAATCATGATGGTATGTACTCTGTTTGGACTGTGATGTTATGGTCTCTAATGGTTGAGTCAAATCATGATGGTATGTACTCTGTTTGGACTGTGATGTTATGGTCTCTAATGGTTGAGTCAAATCATGATGGTATGTACTCTGTTTGGACTGTGATGTTATTGTCTCTAATGGTTGAGTCAAATCATGATGGTATGTACTCTGTTTGGATGTGATGTTATGGTCTCTAATGGTTGAGTCAAATCATGATGGTATGTACTCTGTTTGGACTGTGATGTTATGGTCTCTAATGGTTGAGTCAAAACACAACACACCCCACATTACAGCTGGGCAACTTATAATACTAACTCTACTAGTTATCTTGAGCAGGATGGTTATGGTTAAAATAATCATTGAATGAATCATTGAATCAATTGAATGAATTAAATGAATCAACATACATTATCTCTATTTTACAGCATGATAGTTGAGTTAATTTAAATGTTATGTTGTCGTTGCTATAGTTACTGGGAGCTACATTGCCTTTATCTGTGTGGTTTTTACAGGGTCTGGTTTGACCGCTGACCTGAGGATTGTGTTGCTAGGGAAGACTGGAGCAGGGAAGAGCGCAACAGGAAACACCATCCTGGGGAAGGAGGTGTTTAAAGTGGACTCTTCCCCTGCGTCAGTGACCGGACAGTGTGAGAGACAGAGTGGAGAGGTCAACGGGACGACGGTTCATGTGGTTGACACGCCGGGCCTCTTCGACACAGCCCGGTCGGACGAAGAGGTGAAGGAGAAAATAGAGGAGTGCGTTAACATGTCCGTCCCGGGCCCCCACGCCTTCCTGCTGGTGATCAGGCTGGGGGTGAGGTTCACAGAGGAGGAGAGGAACGCCGTGAGGTGGATCCAGGAGAACTTCGGAGAGGACGCCTCCATGTACACCATCTTGCTGTTCACCTGTAAAGACCAGCTGAAGGGGAAACAGGTGACAGATTCTCTGAAGATGTGTAAAGAGCTGCGGAGACTCTCCATCACGTTAGGAGGCGGGTATCACTCGTTCAACAACGACGCCAAAGACGACCCGGCTCAGGTCCCAGAGCTGCTGGAGAAGATCAAAGAGATGGTGGAGCTGAATGGAGGAGAGCACTACACCAACCAGATGTACCAGAAGGCTCAGAGGAAGATCAGAGAGGCGGAGGAGAGGAGGAGGGAGGAGGAGGAGAGGAGGAGGGAGGAGGAGGAGAGAAAGTTAAAAGAAGAGGTAAAGGTCGAGATAGAGAAAGAAAAGGAGGAAGAGAAAAGGGAGAAGGTAGATAAAAAGAGGAATCTCCACATCGCTCTAGCAGTAACAGTAGTGTGTGTAGTAGTAGGGGTGATCATAGCAGCTGCTGCTGATACCACAGTGGCCCTGGCTCTAGCTCCACTCCTACTGGTGCTGGGAGCAGCCAGTGGAATAACGGCTATCTGTCTAAAGAATGGAAGGTGTGGAGCTAAAACACCCGACTCCGTAGCTGTATAACGATCACATACTGTATACCTCATTAAGGCTGTTTTTACACTGGCAACACAATTCTGATCTTTTGCCACTAATTGGTCTTTTGACCAAACCGATCAATTATCAATAATTGGGCAAAATATCAGAATTTGTCTGCCCGTGTAAAGATCAGAATTAGGTTACCTGTGTAAAGATCAGAATTAGGTTACCTGTGTAAACGAGGCCGAACAAGACCTAACAACAAAAACATAGATTGAATGATTGATAGATAGATAGATAGATAGATAGATAGATAGATAGATAGATAGATAGATAGATAAAAATTGTCTTAAATCTGTTCCCTTAAGTATTTCTCTGGGTGTCCAGTGATCTATTTATTTTATCATGTGTTCAGGAATAACATTTATGAACACTTAATAAAGAGAAGTAAAGAGTCTGACTGATGACTAATGTTTTTATTACATTTCTCTGATATGTTTTAGAACACGTTTCCTCCCTGTATTATGTCAGAGTGACTGTCTGCCTTATAGTTTCACTATCTAGGTTACAAACCTCGAGAGGAACCAGGCTCTGAGGGGTGGCCAGTCCTCTTCTGGCTGTACCGGGTAGAGAGGAACGAGGCTCTGAGGGGTGGCCAGTCCTCTTCTGGCTGTGCCGGGTAGAGAGGAACCAGGCTCTGAGGGGTGGCCAGTCCTCTTCTGGCTGTACCGGGTAGAGAGGAACCAGGCTCTGAGGGGTGGCCAGTCCTCTTCTGGCTGTGCCGGGTGGAGATTATAACAGAACATGGCCAAGATGTTCATAGATGACCAGCAGGGTCAAATAATAATAATCACAGTGGTTGTAGAGGGTGCAACAGGTCACCACCTCAGG
This sequence comes from Oncorhynchus nerka, assembly GCF_034236695.1. Lineage (NCBI taxonomy): Eukaryota > Metazoa > Chordata > Actinopteri > Salmoniformes > Salmonidae > Oncorhynchus > Oncorhynchus nerka. Next base: position 54,404 of record NW_027039544.1, read on the forward strand.
AGTAAATGTCAGTTGGCTTTTCATAGCCCATCATTGAGGGTATCTCAACCGCTCCTGCTGTCTCTAGAGACTTGAAAACGGCAGGTCTGGGACAGGCAGCACGTCCGGTGAACAGGTGAGGGTTCCATAGCCGCAGGCAGAACAGTTGAAACTGGAGCAGCAGCACGACCAGGTGGACTGGGGACACCAAGGAGTCATCAGGCTAGGTAGTCCTGAGACATGGTCCTAGCGCTCAGGTCCTCCGAGAGAGAGAGAAAGAAAGAAAGAGAAAGAAAGAAAGAAAGAGAAAAAGAGAGCATACTTAAATCTCCCCCACGGCACAAGACAAAGGGGGGGGGGGTGCCAACCCAGACAGGAAGACCACGTCAGTGACTCAACCCACTCAAGTGAAGCACCCCTCCTAGGGACGGCATGGAAGAGCACCAGTAAGCCAGTGACTCAGCCCCTGTAATAGAGGTAGAGAATCCCAGTGGAGAGAGGGGATATCGGATATCACAACATATATAGCCTGCTATGAGGACAGCAGGAGGAATTAATTGATATCACAACATATATAGGCTGCTATGAGGACAGCAGGAGGAATTAATGATATCACAACATATATAGGCTGCTATGAGGACAGCAGGAGGAATTAATGATATCACAACATATATAGGCTGCTATGAGGACAGCAGGAGGAATTAATTGATATCACAACATATATAGGCTGCTATGAGGACAGCAGGAGGAATTAATGATATCACAACATATATAGGCTGCTATGAGGACAGCAGGAGGAATTAATAATATCACAACATATATAGGCTGCTATGAGGACAGCAGGAGGAATTAATGATATCACAACATATATAGGCTGCTATGAGGACAGCAGGAGGAATTAATGATATCACAACATATATAGGCTGCTATGAGGACAGCAGGAGGAATTAATGATATCACAACATATATAGGCTGCTATGAGGACAGCAGGAGGAATTAATAATATCACAACATATATAGGCTGCTATGAGGACAGCAGGAGGAATTAATAGTATCACAACATATATAGGCTGCTATGAGGACAGCAGGAGGAATTAATGATATCACAACATATATAGGCTGCTATGAGGACAGCAGGAGGAATTAATGATATCACAACATATATAGGCTGCTATGAGGACAGCAGGAGGAATTAATAATATCACAACATATATAGGCTGCTATGAGGACAGCAGGAGGAATTAATAGTATCACAACATATATAGGCTGCTATGAGGACAGCAGGAGGAATTAATGATATCACAACATATATAGGCTGCTATGAGGACAGCAGGAGGAATTAATGATATCACAACATATATAGGCTGCTATGAGGACAGCAGGAGGAATTAATGATATCACAACATATATAGGCTGCTATGAGGACAGCAGGAGGGATTAATGATATCACAACATATATAGGCTGCTATGAGGACAGCAGGAGGAACGAACACATAAGCTATAAAGCAGAGAGAAATGGAATGGACTAGTACATGTGAAACAGGTCACATCAGGGATATTGTCTCTGCGTATTGAAACAGGTCACATCAGGGATATTGTCTCTGCGTATTGAAACAGGTCACATCAGGGATATTGTCTCTGCGTATTGAAACAGGTCAGATCAGGGATATTGTCTCTGCGTATTGAAACAGGTCAGATCAGGGATATTGTCTCTGCGTATTGAAACAGGTAAGATCAGGGATATTGTCTCTGCGTATTGAAACAGGTCAGATCAGGGATATTGTCTCTGCGTATTGAAACAGGTCACATCAGGGATATTGTCTCTGCGTAATGAAACAGGTAAGATCAGGGACATTGTCTCTGCGTATTGAAACAGGTAAGATCAGGGATATTGTCTCTGCGTATTGAAACAGGTAAGATTAGGGATATTGTCTCTGCGTAATGAAACAGTTTGGTATTGTGGTGAAATGGAAGAGGAAAGACGATGTAACTGTGTAACTGCTGTGAATGTTGTTTTGTCAATTTGTTGTCTATTGTATTGAAACGGCACTTTAAACGTGTACGTGATACTGCAACGTTTCCCCAAGGGGACAATGAAGTCAGTAAAGTGAAGTATATCACCTCGGAGAGATACATTTTCTCTTCTATTGCCCTTTCTACCACAATATACAATGTGAAATATTGTGATTAGTATATCACCTCGGAGAGATACATTTTCTCTTCTATTGCCCTTTCTACCACAATATACAATGTGAAATATTGTGAAATATTCATCCCAGGTTGTCGCTGTAAATGAGAATGAGTTCTCAGTCAACATACCTGATAGAATAAGGGATAAATAAATAAAAGCAGGCAATATTTTAGTTCTGGATTTTCAAGACTATTAACACTGTAAATGCAATGAGGAATGATGAATACATTGTCTTATGAACCAATGTGGGCATTCTGAAGACGCTTAATAATCAAATCAAATCAAATCTACCTTAAGTTTGTGTGTGAGAGGAATTCAAACTCAAAGGCTGTCTGTCATGTTACTGCATCATAATTCCTTAAATCACAGACAGTATTCAGAGCTGTTTACTTGTGGAATAGACACGAACTGGAATGCAGTTTTAACCAATCAGCATTCAGGATTAGACCCACCCATTGTATAAAAGGGCATAACTGTCCTGAATCTCTTGTACATCTGTAGTTCTCTGAGTCTCAGTAAAATACCAGAGGGGAAAACTCACTAGAATTATGGATGATTTCATTTTTACGTCAGCAAGTAGAGAGTGAATTACATCTCATATGTAAATACAAACAAAACAGGTCTGATGTTGGCAAACAAACAGGATGAGACGAGCACAAGTCATGAAACCAGGAAAGCAACCAGAAGGTGGGAACCATTCTTTAATAACATTGGTGAACAGTGGAAACTAATGAACAGAAAAACATTAGTTTAGGTGGGAGATGGTGCTGGTGACTGAAGCTCAAAGGAGGGTTAGGGTACGTTTTAACATTAGCTGAGCCATAAAAAAGTTGTCGTGTCTGTGACTATCATTACATGTGAAGACTGCTTTTTTTATCAAATAAATTCTCTATGTGTAATTATGTGATTAAACTAATTATGCAAACTTGAATTAACTAGGAAGTCAGGGCACCACGGGACATTTTTATAGTCTCTATTTTCCAAATCGAGTACAGTCTTGTATTAATGTATCATTATTACCTCATCAGTTCACATTATTGAAAGTCGCAAACCCTTGGATATCTGCACGAACCCTAGCCTAAATGATGAATCAGCGATATACAAATTGGCTTAATTATTTATTTACTAACTAACTAAATAAGCACAGAAATACATAACAAACAAACAGTAGATATTGGTTACTAACGCAATGCATTGATAAGTCCCTAGGTGGGCTAAACCGGTATCACGGCTTGGTAGACAATGGAAAGGGGTGGGGACAGATAAAAGAGCGGGAAAGACAAAATGGATTCACTACGCACAGTTGATAATTATATTCATTGAAATGCTAATCGTTTACACATGAACAGCTAGTATTTGCTCTTATTCTGTAGTCATCTATAGTCTGAGAGTTTAACCATTTCCAGCTGTGTAGCCATCGCTGCACGCTGTCTGGTCTAATGTAAATTTCGCCAGGAGTGGGTTTTATATACGTCTGAGAAAAGGGCGGTCCATGACGCTGACGTAATGTCTATGATCACGTGGCCACTGACCTGGTTAATACTTTACATGGAAGACAATTCTCTCATTTTGAAGGTTAACATCACATTACATCTTTTCACAAATAGTTTCATGTTTAATCACATACGTTTCACAAATGAAACACGCTCGTCATTTTACATTTAAGTCATTTAGCAGACGCTCTTATCCAGAGCGACTTACAAATTGGTGCATTCACCTTATGACCTCCAGTGGAACAGTAGTGCATCTAAATCTTTTCAGGGGGAGGGGGGGTGAGAGGGATTACTTTATCCTATCCTAGGTATTCCTTAAAGAGGTGGGGTTTCAGGTGTCTCCGGAAGGTGGTGATTGACTCCGCTGTCCTGGCGTCGTGAGGGAGTTTGTTCCACCATTGGGGGCCAGAGCAGCGAACAGTTTTGACTGGGCTGAGCGGGAACTGTACTTCCTCAGTGGTAGGGAGGCGAGCAGGCCAGAGGTGGATGAACGCAGTGCCCTTGTTTGGGTGTAGGGCCTGATCAGAGCCTGGAGGTACTGAGGTGCCGTTCCCCTCACAGCTCCGTAGGCAAGCACCATGGTCTTGTAGCGGATGCGAGCTTCAACTGGAAGCCAGTGGAGGGAGCGGAGGAGCGGGGTGACGTGAGAGAACTTGGGAAGGTTGAACACCAGACGGGCTGCGGCGTTCTGGATGAGTTGTAGGGGTTTAATGGCACAGGCAGGGAGCCCAGCCAACAGCGAGTTGCAGTAATCCAGACGGGAGATGACAAGTGCCTGGATTAGGACCTGCGCCGCTTCCTGTGTGAGGCAGGGTCGTACTCTGCGGATGTTGTAGAGCATGAACCTACAGGAACGGGCCACCGCCTTGATGTTAGTTGAGAACGACAGGGTGTTGTCCAGGATCACGCCAAGGTTCTTAGCGCTCTGGGAGGAGGACACAATGGAGTTGTCAACCGTGATGGCGAGATCATGGAACGGGCAGTCCTTCCCCGGGAGGAAGAGCAGTTCCGTCTTGCCGAGGTTCAGCTTGAGGTGGTGATCCGTCATCCACACGGATATGTCTGCCAGACATGCAGAGATGCGATTCGCCACCTGGTCATCAGAAGGGGAAAGGAGAAGATTAATTGTGTGTCGTCTGCATAGCAATGATAGGAGAGACCATGTGAGGTTATGACAGAGCCAAGTGACTTGGTGTATAGCGAGAATAGGAGAGGGCCTAGAACAGAGCCCTGGGGACACCAGTGGTGAGAGCACGTGGTGTGGAGACGGATTCTCGCCACGCCACCTGGTAGGAGCGACCTGTCAGGTAGGACGCAATCCAAGCGTGGGCCGCGCCGGAGATGCCCAACTCGGAGAGGGTGGAGAGGAGGATCTGATGGTTCACAGTATCGAAGGCAGCCGATAGGTCTAGAAGGATGAGAGCAGAGGAGAGAGAGTTAGCTTTAGCAGTGCGGAGCGCCTCCGTGATACAGAGAAGAGCAGTCTCAGTTGAATGACTAGTCTTGAAACCTGACTGATTTGGATCAAGAAGGTCATTCTGAGAGAGATAGCGGGAGAGCTGGCCAAGGACGGCACGTTCAAGAGTTTTGGAGAGAAAAGAAAGAAGGGATACTGGTCTGTAGTTGTTGACATCGGAGGGATCGAGTGTAGGTTTTTCAGAAGGGGTGCAACTCTCGCTCTCTTGAAGACGGAAGGGACGTAGCCAGCGGTCAGGGATGAGTTGATGAGCGAGGTGAGGTAAGGGAGGAGGTCTCCGGAAATGGTCTGGAGAAGAGAGGAGGGGATAGGGTCAAGCGGGCAGGTTGTAGGGCGGCCGGCCGTCACAAGACGCGAGATTTCATCTGGAGAGAGAGGGAGAAAGAGGTCAGAGCACAGGGTAGGGCAGTGTGAGCAGAACCAGCGGTGTCGTTTGACTTAGCAAACGAGGATCGGATGTCGTCGACCTTCTTTTCAAAATGGTTGACGAAGTCATCTGCAGAGAGGGAGGAGGGGGAGGGGGAGGAGGATTCAGGAGGGAGGAGAAGGTTGCAAAGAGCTTCCTAGGGTTAGAGGCAGATGCTTGGAATTTAGAGTGGTAGAAAGTGGCTTTAGCAGCAGAGAGAAGAGGAAAATGTAGAGAGGAGGGAGTGAAAGGATGTCAGGTCCGCAGGGAGGCGAGTTTTCCTCCATTTCCGCTCGGCTGCCCGGAGCCCTGTTCTGTGAGCTCGCAATGAGTCGTCGAGCCACGGAGCGGGAGGGGAGGACCGAGCCGGCCTGGAGGATAGGGGACATAGAGAGTCAAAGGATGCAGAAAGGGAGGAGAGGAGGGTTGAGGAGGCAGAATCAGGAGATAGGTTGGAGAAGGTTTGAGCAGAGGGAAGAGATGATAGGATGGAAGAGGAGAGAGTAGCGGGGAGAGAGAGCGAAGGTTGGGACGGCGCGATACCATCCGAGTAGGGGCAGTGTGGGAAGTGTTGGATGAGAGCGAGAGGGAAAAGGATACAAGGTAGTGGTCGGAGACTTGGAGGGGAGTTACAACGAGGTTAGTGGAAGAACAGCATCTAGTAAAGATGAGGTCGAGCGTATTTCCTGCCTTGTGAGTAGGGGGAAGGTGAGAGGGTGAGGTCAAAAGAGGAGAGGAGTGGAAAGAAGGAGGCAGAGAGGAATGAGTCAAAGGTAGGCGTGGGGAGGTTAAAGTCGCCCAGAACTGTGAGAGGTGAGCCGTCCTCAGGAAAGGAGCTTATCAAGGCATCAAGCTCATTGATGAACTCTCCGAGGAACCTGGAGGGCGATAAATGATAAGGATGTTAAGCTTGAAAGGGCTGGTAACTGTGACAGCATGGAATTCAAAGGAGCGATAGACAGATGGGTAAGGGGAGAAAGAGAGAATGACCACTTGGGAGAGATGAGGATCCCGGTGCCACCACCCCGCTGACCAGAAGCTCTCGGGGTGTGCGAGAACACGTGGGCAGACGAAGAGAGCAGTAGGAGTAGCAGTGTTGTCTGTGGTGATCCATGTTTCCGTCAGTGCCAAGAAGTCGAGGGACTGGAGGGAGACATAGGCGGAGATGAACTCTGCCTTGTTGGCCGCAGATCGGCAGTTCCAGAGGCTACCGGAGACCTGGAACTCCACGTGGGTCGTGCGCTGGGACCACCAGATTAGGGTGGCGCGGCCACGCGGTGTGGAGCGTTTGTATGGTCTGTGCAGAGAGGAGAGAACAGGGATAGACAGACACATAGTTGACAGGCTACACAAGAGGCTACGCTAATGCAAAGGAGATTGGAATGACAAGTGGACTACACGTCACGAGTGTTCAGAGAGTTAAGCTTACGTAGCAAGGATCTTATTGACTAAAATGATTAAAATGATACAGTACTGCTGAAGTAGGCTAGCTGGCAGAGGCTGCGTTGTTGACTAAGTAGGCTAGTTGGCATTGGCTGCGTTGTTGACACTACACTAATCAAGTCGTTCCGTTGAGTGTAATAGTTTCTACTGTGCTGCTATTCGGGCTAGCTGGCTAGCTAGCAGTGTTGATTACGTTACGTTGCGTTAAAGAACGACAATAGCTGGCTAACTAACCTAGGAAGTCGCTCTAGACTACACAATTATCTTTGATACAAAGACGGCTGTGTAGCTAGCTATGTAGCTAGCTACGATCAAACAAATCAAGCCGTTGTACTGTAATGAAATGAAATGAAAAATGTGATACTACCTGTGGAGCGAAGCGAAATGCGACCGGATTGTTGAGTGCAGAAGTTCTGTTCGGTAGACGTTGGCTAGCTGTTGGCTAGCTAGCAGAGTCTCCTATGTTAAGGACGACATAAAACTACACACTCTAAACTACACAATTATCTTGGGTACGAAGACAGCAAAGACAACTATGTAGCTAGCTAACACTACACTAATCAAGTCGTTCAGTTGAGTGTAATAGTTGTGCTGCTAATCGGTAGACGGTGGACTAGCTAACGGTGGACGTTAGCTAGCTGGCTAGCTGCAGGGCAGTGTAGACTGCGTTAGGACGACGAAATACGATAATTACGCAATTATCTATGAAACAAAGACGGCTGTGTAGCTAGCTAAGAAGAAATTGATAAGATTAGACAAATCAAACCGTTGTACTATAATGAAATGTAATGAAATGTAATACTACCTGCGGACCGAGTGCAGATGCGACCGCTCGCTCCAACCCGGAAGTGACTGTCCCTTACTGTCCACGGACCATTGCAACATTCTCAAAAGTAGAAATATTGTTTAATTAATCAAACTTTTGATGTCCAAGTGTCTCTCTGTATTCCACAGTTTACATTCCAAACTCGAACACTACAGAGCATAGGGGCAGCTTATTTTATGACCGACCATAAAACAGCCGACTTCCCGCTCTCCCCCTCTACGAGAGAGAGCAGGCTGTAGAGCAGACCCACTTTAACCTGATCCTTCAGATCGTCACAGGAGAGTCATGACATTCCCCTCTACGAGAGAGAACAGGCTGTAGAGCAGACCCACTCTAACCTGATCCTTCAGATCGTCACAGGAGAGTCATGACATTCCCCTCTACGAGAGAGAGCAGGCTGTAGAGCAGACCCACTCTAACCTGATCCTTCAGATCGTCACAGGAGAGTCATGACATTCCCCCTCTACGAGAGAGAACAGGCTGTAGAGCAGACCCACTTTAACCTGATCCTTCAGATCGTCACAGGAGAGTCATGACATTCCCCTCTACGAGAGAGAGCAGGCTGTAGAGCAGACCCACTCTAACCTGATCCTTCAGATCGTCACAGGAGAGTCATGACATTCCCCCTCTACGAGAGAGAACAGGCTGTAGAGCAGACCCACTCTAACCTGATCCTTCAGATCGTCACAGGAGAGTCATGACATTCCCCTCTACGAGAGAGAGCAGGCTGTAGAGCGGACCCACTCTAACCTGATCCTTCAGATCGTTACAGGAGAGTCATGACATTCCCCTCTACGAGAGAGAGCAGGCTGTAGAGCAGACCCACTCTAACCTGATCCTTCAGATCGTTACAGGAGAGTCATGACATTCCCCCTCTACGAGAGAGAACAGGCTGTAGAGCAGACCCACTCTAACCTGATCCTTCAGATCGTCACAGGAGAGTCATGACATTCCCCCTCTACGAGAGAGAGCAGGCTGTAGAGCAGACCCACTCTAACCTGATCCTTCAGATCGTCACAGGAGAGTCATGACACAGTCATAGAAACAGACAGCATGTTTTCCATAATCCTTCTTTATTATAAACTGGGTGGTTGGAGTCGTGAATACTGATTGGCTGACAGCCATGGTATAGCAGACAGTAGTATGTATATATATATTATTTATTTCCTTACCTGGGAAGTAAGTTAATAACAAATTCTTATTTACAATGACAGCCTAGGAACAGTGGGTTAACTGCCTTGTTCAGGGGCAGAACGACAGATTTTTACCTTGTCAGCTCGGGGATTCAATCTAGCAACCTTTCGGTTAATGGCCCAACGCTCTAACCACTAGGCTACCACACTCCCTTGTGTGTTATTGCTTAAATAACATTGGTGGACAGTGGACACTAATGACCAGAAAAAAAAAACTGAATTTAGGTGGGAGATGGTGCTGGTGACTGAAGCTCAAAGGAGGGTTAGGGTACGTTTATCATTAGCTGAGCCATATACAGTCATAGAAACAGACAGCATATTTTTTTTATCCAGAGTGAATTACCTTCCTACAGAGAGTAAAGTCTACAATCAACGACCCAGTTAGGTAATAATCAGCATGTTTTTGTATTTACTGAAGAACAGGGATTTAATGTGAAAGGAAAGATGAAGATTGGTATGATTATGCCATGTTATGACAGTAAAAGTCTGGTTAATGTTTGTATAAAGATGAAAGTACACACAGTTCCATTCAGTGGGTTAGGACATGGTGCTGGCCACAACAAGGTTAAAGGTTAAAAAGCCGTTCGAACCAATTTCTCCTGCTCCTCTTCCTCCTCCTCTTTTCCATCTTCCCCCTCTCATTTTCCATCTTCCCCCTCTCCTCTTCAATCTTCCTCCTCTCCTCTTCCATCTTCCTCCTCTCCTCCTGTCTCTCCTCTTCCATCTTCCTCGTCTCCTCTTCCGCCTTCCTCCTCTCCTCCTGTCTCTCCTCTTCTATCTTCCTCAACTCCTCCTCTCTCTTTATTTCCTCCTCTCTCCTCACCTCCTCTTCCCGCTTCCTGATCGCCTCCTCTTGTTTCTTAATTTCTTCCTCTTTTTTCTTCCTCTCCTCCTCTCTCTTCCTCTCCTCCTCTTCTTCGATCTTCCTCTGGACCTTCTGGTACACCTCGTTGGTGTAGTGTTGTCCTCCGTTCCTCTTCACCATCTCCTCTATCTTCTTCAGCAGCTCTGGGACTTGGTCAGGGTTGGCGCTACTGTCACTGTCATTGATGACAGAGTGATATCCACCTCCACATTTGCTGATGAGATCCTGGAGGTTAACACTTTCTCCTACAAACTGCTCAACAGATTTTTTTCTCAGCTGGTCTCCTCCAGTGAACAGCACCATGGTGTACTTTGAGGCTTCTTCTCCAAAGTTGTCCTGGATCCACTTCACTGTGTTCCTCTCCTCCTCTGTGAACCTCCCCAGTCTGATCACCAGCAGGAACACATGGGGTCCTGGGACGGACATGTAGAAGCACCGTTCTAGTTCACCTTTCATTTTCTCTATAGTCACTGACGTGTCAAAGTGTCCCGGCGTGTCAATCACATCAATCTTCCTCCCATCCACCTCTCCACTCTGTTTCTCACACTGAGCAGTCACAGACTCAGGGGAGGAGTCTTCTTTAAACCCCTCCCCACCCAGGATGGTGTTTCCTGTTGCGCTCTTCCCTGCTCCAGTCTTCCCCACCAGAACTATCCTCAGATGAGCTGGACCAGTTTCTGTGAATTAAAAAAAGAAAGAATATAGAGGCACCATTATATGCTGAAGAATTATCAAGTAAATTATTAAAATAATGTAATTTACAGTACATAGTAATGTTGATGATTATAACAACAAACATGTACTTACTCTGCCTCTCTCTCTCCTCCTCCTCCTCCTCTCTCCTCATCCTCTCATCCTCCTGTCTCTCTCTCTCCTCCTCCTCCTCCTGTCTCCTCATCCTCTCATCCTCCTGTCTCTCTCTCTCCTCTTCCTCCAGTCTCCTCATCCTCTCCTCCTCCTGTTTTCTCATCCCCTCCTCCTCCTGTCTTCTCATCCTCTCCTCCTCCTGAGAGAGAGAGAGAGAGAGAGTGGAGCTAAAATGAGGAGTTGTTCAGCTATGTTGCTATAAGTGAATGTTACACATATAGAACGAGAGGCTTTGAATCAGTCTTGTACAGTACCAGTTTGAGGAGCACTTGATGGACCACGTCGTTTATTGATTGCTTGTGCCTCTCATATGTTCTCTCTGTCACAGTGAGGCAATCTGAATAATAGGCAGAACGAGTTAACAACCAAATGGTCTCTTGTGACTGCTGACATAAATGTCCAATCAGTATTTGGTCCTGGGTTCCAATACGAACAACCGAACAACATATCAAGGTATAAAAAAAGGTTCATTATCATGATTAATGACACCTGTTACTCATCAAGTGACAGGGCAAAGTATAAACAACCTTCCTGTAGTCTCACCCAGGAAATGGGGTCTATTAGAAGGCTGTTGGTCCCAGCAATTCACCATGAGGTCCACCATCTCCCCCAGCCCACCAGCCTGGTCCCTGTCCACTGCCTCCAGAGGAGGCCTGTCGCCCAAGGGGACCCGGAACCTCACCATACTGGACTGGAGATCTACAGGAGAGTGAAATAAGAGAACAAGAAAGTGTAAATAATAGTGAGTAGTGACGGGTGAGATGGAGAAGAGACGGAGAGGAAGACGTGTGTGTTAATGTGTGTGTTAATGTGTGTGTTAATGTGTGTGTGTTAATGTGTGTGTTAATGTGTGTGTTAATGTGTGTGTGTTAATGTGTGTGTGTTAATGTGTGTGTTAATGTGTGTGTGTTAATGTGTGTGTGTTAATGTGTGTGTGTTAATGTGTGTGTGTTAATGTGTGTGTGTTAATGTGTGTGTTAATGTGTGTGTGTTAATGTGTGTGTGTTAATGTGTGTGTGCTTAACAGTGACACTGAATTACCACTTACGAGGGTTATCTGCATAATAGGGCACTTTTCCAGTGAAGATGGACCACAGCAGTATGCCGTAACTGAGACAGAGGAAATAGAGAGAGTTATCGAATGTCCGCGGTGCATTCTGAGTGCTGTCTCTCTGTGTTGTACCTGTAGATGTCAATGAGTGCTGTCTCTCTGTGTTGTACCGGTAGATGTCAGTGAGTGCTGTCTCTCTGTGTTATACCGGTAGATGTCAGTGAGTGCTGTCTCTCTGTGTTGTACCGGTAGATGTCAGTGAGTGCTGTCTCTCTGTGTTGTACCTGTAGATGTCAGTGAGTGCTGTCTCTCTGTGTTGTACCTGTAGATGTCAGTGAGTGCTGTCTCTCTGTGTTGTACCGGTAGATGTCAGTGAGTGCTGTCTCTCTGTGTTATACCGGTAGATGTCAGTGAGTGCTGTCTCTCTGTGTTGTACCTGTAGATGTCAGTGAGTGCTGTCTCTCTGTGTTGTACCTGTAGATGTCAGTGAGTGCTGTCTCTCTGTGTTGTACCTGTAGATGTCAGTGAGTGCTGTCTATCTGTGTTGTAGATGTCAGTGAGTGCTGTCTCTCTGTGTTGTACCTGTAGATGTCAGTGAGTGCTGTCTCTCTGTGTTGTAGATGTAGATGTCAGTGAGTGCTGTCTCTCTGTGTTATACCTGTAGATGTCAGTGAGTGCTGTCTCTCTGTGTTGTACCTGTAGATGTCAGTGAGTGCCTTCTCTCTGTGTTGTACCTGTAGATGTCAGTGAGTGCTGTCTCTCTGTGTTGTACCTGTAGATGTCAGTGAGTGCTGTCTCTCTGTGTTGTACCGGTAGATGTCAGTGAGTGCTGTCTCTCTGTGTTGTACCTGTAGATGTCAGTGAGTGCTGTCTCTCTGTGTTGTACCTGTAGATGTCAGTGAGTGCTGTCTCTCTGTGTTGTACCTGTAGATGTCAGTGAGTGCTGTCTCTCTGTGTTGTACCTGTAGATGTCAGTGAGTGCTGTCTCTCTGTGTTGTACCTGTAGATGTCAGTGAGTGCTGTCTCTCTGTGTTGTACCTGTAGATGTCAGTGAGTGCTGTCTCTCTGTGTATGTCAGTGAGTGCTGTCTCTCTGTGTTGTACCTGTAGATGTCAGTGAGTGCTGTCTATCTGTGTTGTACCTGTAGATGTCAGTGAGTGCTGTCTCTCTGTGTTATACCTGTAGATGTCAGTGAGTGCTGTCTCTCTGTGTTATACCTGTAGATGTCAGTGAGTGCTGTCTCTCTGTGTTATACCTGTAGATGTCAGTGAGTGCTGTCTCTCTGTGTTATACCTGTAGATGTCTGTGAGTGCTGTCTCTCTGTGTATGTCAGTGAGTGCTGTCTATCTGTGTTGTACCTGTAGATGTCAGTGAGTGCTGTCTCTCTGTGTTATACCTGTAGATGTCAGTGAGTGCTGTCTCTCTGTGTTATACCTGTAGATGTCAGTGAGTGCTGTCTCTCTGTGTTGTACCTGTAGATGTCAGTGAGTGCTGTCTCTCTGTGTTATACCTGTAGATGTCAGTGAGTGCTGTCTCTCTGTGTTGTACCTGTAGATGTCAGTGAGTGCTGTCTCTCTGTGTTGTACCGGTAGATGTCAGTGAGTGCTGTCTCTCTGTGTTATACCGGTAGATGTCAGTGAGTGCTGTCTCTCTGTGTTGTACCTGTAGATGTCAGTGAGTGCTGTCTCTCTGTGTTGTACCTGTAGATGTCAGTGAGTGCTGTCTCTCTGTGTTGTACCTGTAGATGTCAGTGAGTGCTGTCTATCTGTGTTGTAGATGTCAGTGAGTGCTGTCTCTCTGTGTTGTACCTGTAGATGTCAGTGAGTGCTGTCTCTCTGTGTTGTACCTGTAGATGTCAGTGAATGCTGTCTCTCTGTGTTATACCTGTAGATGTCAGTGAGTGCTGTCTCTCTGTGTTGCACCTGTAGATGTCAGTGAGTGCCTTCTCTCTGTGTTGTACCTGTAGATGTCAGTGAGTGCTGTCTCTCTGTGTTGTACCTGTAGATGTCAGTGAGTGCTGTCTCTCTGTGTTGTACCTGTAGATGTCAGTGAGTGCTGTCTCTCTGTGTTGTACCTGTAGATGTCAGTGAGTGCTGTCTCTCTGTGTTGTACCTGTAGATGTCAGTGAGTGCTGTCTCTCTGTGTTGTACCTGTAGATGTCAGTGAGTGCTGTCTCTCTGTGTTGTACCTGTAGATGTCAGTGAGTGCTGTCTCTCTGTGTTGTACCTGTAGATGTCAGTGAGTGCTGTCTATCTGTGTTGTACCTGTAGATGTCAGTGAGTGCTGTCTCTCTGTGTTATACCTGTAGATGTCAGTGAGTGCTGTCTCTCTGTGTTATACCTGTAGATGTCAGTGAGTGCTGTCTCTCTGTGTTATACCTGTAGATGTCAGTGAGTGCTGTCTCTCTGTGTTATACCTGTAGATGTCTGTGAGTGCTGTCTCTCTGTGTATGTCAGTGAGTGCTGTCTATCTGTGTTGTACCTGTAGATGTCAGTGAGTGCTGTCTCTCTGTGTTATACCTGTAGATGTCAGTGAGTGCTGTCTCTCTGTGTTATACCTGTAGATGTCAGTGAGTGCTGTCTCTCTGTGTTATACCTGTAGATGTCAGTGAGTGCTGTCTCTCTGTGTTGTACCTGTAGATGTCAGTGAGTGCTGTCTCTCTGTGTTATACCTGTAGATGTCAGTGAGTGCTGTCTGTCTGTGTTGTACCTGTAGATGTCAGTGAGTGCTGTCTCTCTGTGTTGTACCGGTAGATGTCAGTGAGTGCTGTCTCTCTGTGTTATACCGGTAGATGTCAGTGAGTGCTGTCTCTCTGTGTTGTACCTGTAGATGTCAGTGAGTGCTGTCTCTCTGTGTTGTACCTGTAGATGTCAATGAGTGCTGTCTCTCTGTGTTGTACCGGTAGATGTCAGTGAGTGCTGTCTCTCTGTGTTATACCGGTAGATGTCAGTGAGTGCTGTCTCTCTGTGTTGTACCGGTAGATGTCAGTGAGTGCTGTCTCTCTGTGTTGTACCTGTAGATGTCAGTGAGTGCTGTCTCTCTGTGTTGTACCTGTAGATGTCAGTGAGTGCTGTCTCTCTGTGTTGTACCGGTAGATGTCAGTGAGTGCTGTCTCTCTGTGTTATACCGGTAGATGTCAGTGAGTGCTGTCTCTCTGTGTTGTACCTGTAGATGTCAGTGAGTGCTGTCTCTCTGTGTTGTACCTGTAGATGTCAGTGAGTGCTGTCTCTCTGTGTTGTACCTGTAGATGTCAGTGAGTGCTGTCTATCTGTGTTGTAGATGTCAGTGAGTGCTGTCTCTCTGTGTTGTACCTGTAGATGTCAGTGAGTGCTGTCTCTCTGTGTTGTACCTGTAGATGTCAGTGAGTGCTGTCTCTCTGTGTTGTACCTGTAGATGTCAGTGAGTGCTGTCTCTCTGTGTTATACCTGTAGATGTCAGTGAGTGCTGTCTCTCTGTGTTGCACCTGTAGATGTCAGTGAGTGCCTTCTCTCTGTGTTGTAGATGTAGATGTCAGTGAGTGCTGTCTCTCTGTGTTATACCTGTAGATGTCAGTGAGTGCTGTCTCTCTGTGTTGTACCTGTAGATGTCAGTGAGTGCCTTCTCTCTGTGTTGTACCTGTAGATGTCAGTGAGTGCTGTCTCTCTGTGTTGTACCTGTAGATGTCAGTGAGTGCTGTCTCTCTGTGTTGTACCTGTAGATGTCAGTGAGTGCTGTCTCTCTGTGTTGTACCTGTAGATGTCAGTGAGTGCTGTCTCTCTGTGTTGTACCTGTAGATGTCAGTGAGTGCTGTCTCTCTGTGTTGTACCTGTAGATGTCAGTGAGTGCTGTCTCTCTGTGTTGTACCTGTAGATGTCAGTGAGTGCTGTCTCTCTGTGTTGTACCTGTAGATGTCAGTGAGTGCTGTCTCTCTGTGTATGTCAGTGAGTGCTGTCTCTCTGTGTTGTACCTGTAGATGTCAGTGAGTGCTGTCTATCTGTGTTGTACCTGTAGATGTCAGTGAGTGCTGTCTCTCTGTGTTATACCTGTAGATGTCAGTGAGTGCTGTCTCTCTCTGTGTTATACCTGTAGATGTCAGTGAGTGCTGTCTCTCTGTGTTATACCTGTAGATGTCAGTGAGTGCTGTCTCTCTGTGTTATACCTGTAGATGTCTGTGAGTGCTGTCTCTCTGTGTATGTCAGTGAGTGCTGTCTATCTGTGTTGTACCTGTAGATGTCAGTGAGTGCTGTCTCTCTGTGTTATACCTGTAGATGTCAGTGAGTGCTGTCTCTCTGTGTTGTACCTGTAGATGTCAGTGAGTGCTGTCTCTCTGTGTTGTACCGGTAGATGTCAGTGAGTGCTGTCTCTCTGTGTTATACCGGTAGATGTCAGTGAGTGCTGTCTCTCTGTGTTGTACCTGTAGATGTCAGTGAGTGCTGTCTCTCTGTGTTGTACCTGTAGATGTCAATGAGTGCTGTCTCTCTGTGTTGTACCGGTAGATGTCAGTGAGTGCTGTCTCTCTGTGTTATACCGGTAGATGTCAGTGAGTGCTGTCTCTCTGTGTTGTACCGGTAGATGTCAGTGAGTGCTGTCTCTCTGTGTTGTACCTGTAGATGTCAGTGAGTGCTGTCTCTCTGTGTTGTACCTGTAGATGTCAGTGAGTGCTGTCTCTCTGTGTTGTACCGGTAGATGTCAGTGAGTGCTGTCTCTCTGTGTTATACCTGTAGATGTCAGTGAGTGCTGTCTCTCTGTGTTGCACCTGTAGATGTCAGTGAGTGCCTTCTCTCTGTGTTGTAGATGTAGATGTCAGTGAGTGCTGTCTCTCTGTGTTATACCTGTAGATGTCAGTGAGTGCTGTCTCTCTGTGTTATACCTGTAGATGTCAGTGAGTGCTGTCTCTCTGTGTTGTACCTGTAGATGTCAGTGAGTGCCTTCTCTCTGTGTTGTACCTGTAGATGTCAGTGAGTGCTGTCTCTCTGTGTTGTACCTGTAGATGTCAGTGAGTGCTGTCTCTCTGTGTTGTACCTGTAGATGTCAGTGAGTGCTGTCTCTCTGTGTTGTACCTGTAGATGTCAGTGAGTGCTGTCTCTCTGTGTTGTACCTGTAGATGTCAGTGAGTGCTGTCTCTCTGTGTTGTACCTGTAGATGTCAGTGAGTGCTGTCTCTCTGTGTTGTACCTGTAGATGTCAGTGAGTGCTGTCTCTCTGTGTTGTACCTGTAGATGTCAGTGAGTGCTGTCTCTCTGTGTATGTCAGTGAGTGCTGTCTCTCTGTGTTGTACCTGTAGATGTCAGTGAGTGCTGTCTATCTGTGTTGTACCTGTAGATGTCAGTGAGTGCTGTCTCTCTGTGTTATACCTGTAGATGTCAGTGAGTGCTGTCTCTCTGTGTTATACCTGTAGATGTCAGTGAGTGCTGTCTCTCTGTGTTATACCTATAGATGTCAGTGAGTGCTGTCTCTCTGTGTTATACCTGTAGATGTCTGTGAGTGCTGTCTCTCTGTGTATGTCAGTGAGTGCTGTCTATCTGTGTTGTACCTGTAGATGTCAGTGAGTGCTGTCTCTCTGTGTTATACCTGTAGATGTCAGTGAGTGCTGTCTCTCTGTGTTATACCTGTAGATGTCAGTGAGTGCTGTCTCTCTGTGTTGTACCTGTAGATGTCAGTGAGTGCTGTCTCTCTGTGTTATACCTGTAGATGTCAGTGAGTGCTGTCTCTCTGTGTTGTACCTGTAGATGTCAGTGAGTGCTGTCTCTCTGTGTTATACCTGTAGATGTCAGTGAGTGCTGTCTCTCTGTGTTATACCTGTAGATGTCTGTGAGTGCTGTCTCTCTGTGTATGTCAGTGAGTGCTGTCTATCTATGTTGTACCTGTAGATGTCAGTGAGTGCTGTCTCTCTGTGTTATACCTGTAGATGTCAGTGAGTGCTGTCTCTCTGTGTTATACCTGTAGATGTCAGTGAGTGCTGTCTCTCTGTGTTGTATCTGTAGATGTCAGTGAGTGCTGTCTCTCTGTGTTATACCTGTAGATGTCAGTGAGTGCTGTCTCTCTGTGTTGTACCTGTAGATGTCAGTGGCTCGAGTTGGTTCATACGATGATTCAAAAGCCTCAGGGGGCATGTAGCTTAGAGTGCCTCCTTCCTTCCCGGGCTCTTCTCTGGACATTTCCAAAACACTATGGGAGACTTCAGCAAGGCCAAAATCTGTAAGCTAGAGAGAGAGAGACAGCGAGACAGAGAGAAAGAGAGTGGGCGTGTGAGAGAGAGAAAGAGAGAGAGAGAGAGACAGCAAGACAGAGAGAAAGAGAGTGAGCGTGTGAGAGAGAGAGAAAGAGAGAGAGAGAGAGAGAGAAAGAGAGTGAGCGTGTGAGAGAGAGAAAGAGAGAGAGATGGGCTTAACATAGACTAAACAGAAATAGTCATGTTCAGTAAACATGTATACTGCCCGTGGGTAGTGATGACTGCATATAGTTCAGACGTATCTCACCACTAGTAGAGACTCAGGATCTTGGGACTTGCCTTTGCATTAAGGTTGTCATCCAGCAACACGTTATTGGGCTTCAGGTCGCGATGCAGAAGTGGCTGAGGAAGGTTGTGAAGGAAGTTAATTCCCAGAGCGATCTGGTGGGCCAGGCGGAAGGCCAGGGGCCAGGGTGGGGGGCCAGAGAGGCTGGCCTGGAGGGTGGCCAGGGAGCCTATGTTCATTAACTCCATCACAATACCCAGCTGGGTGGAGAGGCCTCTACCTGGAGAGGGAGGGCACCCCTGGTACACCCCCAGAATCCTCACCACATGGGGGCTCCCTCCCTTCTGCATATTCTTTACCTCCTTAAGCAGGGACGTGCTAGAGCTGGAATGATGTGTGTGTGTGTGGGGGGGGGGGGGGGGGGGGATTATAGTCCATGAGCCAAGCCAACAAGTTATTTATCACATACTGCACACCCTTTAGAGTCACAGCTATCCATCAGACTCATTTTTGGGAAAGGTTCAGGTCAATATAACTTTAGGTTAAATATTAGAATTACCTGTATAAATTGCTTTAAAAAAGAAACATACATTTTAACTTTGTTTGACGAGTGGTACTGAAAGGTC
>NW_027039545.1:0-34178 GCF_034236695.1 Oncorhynchus nerka
TCTGACACACCATTAGACTCTGACACACCATTAGACTCTGACACACACACACCATTAGATTAACACACACACACCATTAGATTAACACACACACCATTAGATTCTAATACACCATTAGAATAATGTCCTTACTGTGTTCTTTTTTTGCACGTTGGAAAATGTCAGTCTACAAGCTGTTTATAGAACTGTTGTCTGAGTCCTCAGTCATGGATTCTAATGATACACTCTGTGCAGGTCTGTCATGGTGATATAATCACACTGTTAATCAGACCCAAGGGTCGCATTGTATCAGATGAGTAGAGGGTGGGGCATACTGTAGGTCTTTATTACACACACACCACTAGTCAGGGACAAACAAGAGAAAACACTAGTCTCTCTCACACACACACACTGTGCACAGCATCAGGGATTTGGTACAGGTGGGCTGTTCATATCCACACACATGAAGTCGGGCCAGACAGAGTATTTAGGGATGAAGGGAGCTCTCCTCAGACACCTGGCCGCCCGTCACACCTGCACAGGAATCTTGTCACACTGTTCTTCAGAGACTCTAGAACCACCGGACAAAACTAACAGAATTGGAATTTGATTCTTAGAATGCAATAGGACTAAATAGAATGCAATGGGACTGTGTTGTCCCATTATCGATGGAAAATTGCCCATGGCTTCAGACCTGGAAATACAACATATCCCCACAGTTATTACTAGTTACTCCTGATCAGATCAGCTACATCATAAACATACATGTTCTTTGGGCTCTTCAGTTAAGGAGTTGAGGTTGGGCATATTGATGAACCACTATCCTAGAGTGCTTAGGAGTACAGAAATACAGTGTTGCATTATAGGTGTATAGTTAATGCAAGAATACAGTGTTGAATTATGGGGATGTGTAGTTTGTACTGCAGTTGGACATCTTGTTCTCACAGGTCCTGGTGCTTGTCCGTCTTAGTCCCAGCCCCAGATTCTCAGCCTTCATAACCAACAGTCATGTTTGTGACCTTTCCTTGTGGACAAGAAAATAACACAATGCAATCATTGATAGAGTGGGAGTTAACTCTAGTACAATGTATAATTTCTCAGTGCTTTATGTAAATCTAGTCTGCTATACAATCCATTATGTAGGACAATGGCTTTGGGTTGTGTTCTTCAGCCTCGATTATGTAGTAGCTCATCAACAAAAGCAGAATTCAGTCCATATTTTTCCAAGCTCAAAATGGAAGGCCTGAGAAACTATCTGTTGGCCATGTGACAGGAGACAGCTGGTCCGGATCTAGCCTTTTGGGGTCCTAACCCGAGATTTGGTCAACTATTAGCAACTATTAGAATTTTAGCAACCAGAAAATGGCTGGGAGATTTCTACATTTTGCACCTTTTAATGATATCTGTGAGTGTGACTAACAAAATCAATTGGGGCCCCTGGAGGTCAGGCCCCCTGGAGGTCAGGGCTTCTGGAGGTCAGGGCCTGGGAGGTCAGGCCCCTGGGCACGTGCCCTGAATGCCTAGCCACCATTTGGCCATGATTCCTACAAGTTTACATACAGTTGAAGTCAGAAGTTTACAGACACTTAGGTTGGAGTCATTAAAACTACTTTACATACACTTGGGTTGGAGTCATTAAAGGCTTCAAGTCAAGTCATTAAAACTAGTTTACATACACGTAGGTTGGAGTCATTAAAACTAGTTTACATACACTTAGGTTGGATTCATTAAATCTAGTTTACATACACTTAGGTTGGAGTCATTAAAACTAGTTTACATACACTTAGGTTGGAGTCATTAAATCTTGTTTTTCAACAACCACACCACAAATTTCTTGATGACAAACTATAGTTTTGAAAGTTAGTTAGGACATCTACTTTGTGTATGACACAAATATTTTCAACAATTGTTTTACAGACAGATTATTTCACTTATAATTCATTGTATCAATTCCAGTGGGTCAGATGTTTACATACACTAAGTTGACTGTGCCTTTAAACAGCTTGGAAAATTCCAGAAAATGATGTCATAGCTTTAGAAGCTTCTGATAGGCTAATTGACATCATTTGAGTCAATTGAGGTGTACCTGTGGATGTATTTCAAGGCCTACCTTCAAACTCAGTGCCTCTTGCTTGACATCATGGAAAATAAAAATAAATTAGCTAAGATTTTTGTTGTAGACCTCCACAAGTCTGGTTCATCCTTGGGAGCAATTTCCAAACACCTGAAGGTACCACGTTAATCTGTACAAACACCATGGGACCACGCAGCCGTCATACCGCTCAGGAAGGAAAATGCGAAAAATGCAAATCAATCCCAGAACAACAGCAAAGGACCTTGTGAACATGTTGGAGGAAACGGGTACAAAAGTATCTATATCCACAGTAAAACGGAGTCCTATTTGGAAAGCATAACCTGAAAGGTCGCTCAGCAAGGAAGAAGCCACTGCTCCAAAACGGCCATAAAAAAGCCAGATTATGGTTTGCAATTGCACATGGGGACAAAGATTGTACTTTTGGAGAAATGTCCTCTGGTATGATGAAACAAAAAATAGAACTGTTTGGCCATAATGACCATCGTTATGTTTAGAGGAAAAAGGGAGGCTTTCAAGCCGAAGAACACCATCCCAACCGTGAAGAATGGGAGTGGCAGCATCATGTTGTGGGGGTGCTTTGCTGCAGGAGACTGGTGCACTTCATAGATGGCATCATGAGGTAGGACAATTATGTGGATATATTGAAGCAACATCTCAAGACATCAGTCAGGAAGTTAAAGCTTGGTGGTAAATGGGTCTTCCAAATGGACAATGACCCAAAGCATACTTCCAAAGTTATGCAAAATGGCTTAAGGACAACAAAGTCACGGTATTGGTGTTGCCATCACAAAGCCCTGACCTCAATCCTATATAAAATTTGTGGGCAGAACTGAAAAAGCATGTGCAAAAAAGGAGGCCTAAAAACCTGACTCAGTTACACCAGCTCTGTCAGGAGGAATGGGCCAAAATTCACCCAACTTATTGTGGGAAGCTCGTGGAAGGCTACCCAAATGTTTGACCAAAGTTTAAATTGTTTAAGGGCAATGCTATCAAATACTAATTGAGTGTATGTAAACTTCTGACCCACTGAGAACGTGAAGAAAGAAATAAAAGCTGAAATAAATCATTCTCTCTACTATTGTTCTGACATTTCACATTCTTAAAATAAAGTGGTGACCTAAGAAAGCATTTTTTTTTTTACTAGGATCAAATGTCAGGAATTGTGAAAAACTGAGTTTAAATGTATTTGGCTAAAGTGTATGTAAACTTCTGACTTCAACTCTAACTGGATAGACTCATTTACCAATCTGAAAATGGTTAGCTGATATCTCTAATTGAGTGACTGTCAGTGACTGTCAAAACAACAGGGAAAACGGCTGTTGTTCCACACAACCTCGAACTGTACACCTCTCACTGTACACCTCTCACTGTACACCTCTAACTGTACACCTCTCACTGTACACCTCTCACTGTACACCTCTCACTGTACACCTCTCACTGTACACCTCTCACTGTACACCTAACTGTACACCTCTCACTGTACACTTCTCACTGTACACCTCTAACTGTACACCTCTCACTGTACACCTCTCACTGTACACCTCTCACTGTACACCTAACTGTACACCTCTCACTGTACACCTCTCACTGTACACCTCTAACTGTACACCTCTCACTGTACACCTCTCACTGTACACCTCTCACTGTACACCTAACTGTACACCTCTCACTGTACACCTCTCACTGTACACCTCTAACTGTACACCTCTCACTGTACACCTAACTGTACACCTCTCACTGTACACCTCTCACTGTACACCTCTCACTGTACACCTAACTGTACACCTCTCACTGTACACCTCTCACTGTACACCTCTCACTGTACACCTCTCACTGTACACCTCTTCTTACTCTCAACAGTGAGTTGAGACACCGACTGAGTTCCTAAAATAAAATACATGTATTGTTGGGTGGGGCCAAAAGCCACCGCTTGTTGCTTATGTTGCTTATGCCTGGATCCGCCCTGACAGACAGAACATTACAGCATGTTGATTATGTTGCTTATGCCTGGATCCGGCCCTGGCAGACAGAACATTACAGCATGAAATTACTGTTTGTAGATATTCATGGTCTGTGGATGTATTTAGAAATCAGAGTTGGTGCCAACCGGGTTTGTGCCAAGCCACAGCTGTAATTAAACCAGGGCTAAGTGCTGAGTCCCAGTAGACTTTTGACCAGGGCCAACCAGCCCTGGTCCAGTAGTAGCTCTGTGTGTGTGTGATGGTACTCACCAGTCAGCCTTGTCTCAGGGCCATCCCTGGCCTCCCAGCCCTGGTCCAGTAGTAGCTCTCTCTGTGTGTGTGATGGTACTCACCAGTCAGCCTTGTCTCGGGCCATCCCTGGCCTCCCAGCCCACAGTAACATCCATACATGATGTAAGCCACCGCTGACCTCCCAGTGCTGCATTTAACGACGCCCGCCAACTCCAACAAGCCCCGCTTGTCCCGCCGCCGCCATCGCTCCGGTAACGGGAGGTGACTGTCGGTGTTGTCGCTAACTCAGTCCCTTCGTAAGATCTGGTTATCCCGTCGATAACATGCTCTAAATTTAGATTGTAAAGGTATTGTTAAATAAACGGTTGATGTATTCACTATAACTGTTGTGAGTGTGTGTACTTACAGAGAGACAAACACACACAAGCTACACTGTGCAACAAACTAAATTGATGTACAATTTGACGGCTTTGTTTTTGGAGAAATGTTCTCATATTGCTGTAAGATTCTAACACGTACACGCCAACTTTCCCCTGCTCTGTAGGCTGTCCTAGACCAGACAGTCTGCTGTACAATGCAGGATTCACCTGTATGACAAATACATATATAAAACTGTTTTGTGTCTTAAAGAATGAAAATCCCTTTTATTAATGGCCTATAGCCTTCTCCTGTGGGCATATGTGTAGCCATTCCAATTTACGCACAGCTTTTTTTGCTTTTCTGAAAATAACCACGCAATACAATTTGATATCAATGCTGTTGTTTAGATACAATTGTGTAAAACTTACTTTCCTGAAAGTGAAAGAGAACAGAACACTTACCGGAGAACAGAAGCGGAGCGGAGGTATAAAGCAGACATCTCCATGCAAGCCACGCGCCTAGTAATGGTCTTCTGTTCTAGAACGCGTCAGTTTATGACCGCGTTTCCCAAACTAGGGCTCGCGACTCCACGTGAGGTCGACTGATATGAACATGGGGTCGCGGGAGCAGTGGCGACCATTCATTTAGTTTTGAGACCCACATTTTTAGGACTTTAAGGGTTAGGGTTGTCAAATCACGTTATATTTAAGGTAGCTTTGATTGGACTGATCATGTCAACATCTTACTTTCAAAATCGTAACTAGCAGTCATCATCATGACAGTCGACAATCTACTGGCAAATCCTTTTTAATCATTGTCATATTAAGATAAATAATTTAGAGAAATCATCGGCCATTGAACATAAAGATTACACATCGAACTGGAAATCGCAAATTCAACAATGAATCGCTTGGAAGGAATAAGTAGCTCCAACTCCAAGCATTGCAAAGCAACCACGAACGAATGGAGTGGCTGTGTGTTTAATTTCAGAGTTCCCACCATAAATCCAGAGAATGACAGACTTGGATGATAAAGTTTGATGACAGAATTTGCCCAAAAAAGCGCTGCGCCACCTTCACAAGGTGAGGTGTTGGGACTATGCTGTTGGGACAGCTTTATGTAGGCCCTAACAGTTTGAGGGCACCGTTTGTCACCGTTATAGTGCAATGAATGTATTGTTTAGTGTTGTGTAGTGGCTTTGCTGGGCCGGCAGCCCACATTGCTTTTGCTTTCTCCACCAAGATGTACATGCTGAAGTCGCCACTGTGCGGGAGAATTGACCAAATCGGACGAAAAAAATGTATATACAGTATGTACAATAAATAGCATACAATATTATAATATTGTATTTGTATTTCAAAATCATTGTAATGTGATCAACCTAAAATCCTAAATGAACCTTTTTCAAATCTAAAAGATCAAATGAAACCAGAGCGCGGCCTTAGATCATGGGAAAGGGCCAGAGGCCGCACTTGACCGGGGCACTTGAATCGTTCCCACAGTGAATGGCTCGGCTCATTATGCGATGAAACCACGACATTATTGCAGAGACTTTGATAATACCGGTTGATATGGTAATAACAATTTGTGGTCAGGCAGAGGCACAGAAACTCACCAATAGCTTTTTCAGATAACATTGCTAAACTAAGTATTTATATTCTGACTGAACAATAAAAAACTCCCCAGTTTATGCTGTCAAATGGCCGTTAGCAGTGAGGGCCTAGATGCCCATGCGTTTGTTCGCTATACATGTCAGGGGTGCTATTTTCGATGACATATTGTTATGTTTCACGATTCCCGAGCATGAATTGAAGAAAAACAGTTTCCATATGGGATCGAATCGTGGACACTTGCACAGATGGTGCTACATCTATGGTGGACTCTAGTTGCACTCTAGTTATCAATGTGTCTCTCTCTGCCATATGGACGCATTGTATGGTACACTGAGAGCAACTGGCTTGAAAAAGGGCTGAGTGCAGAACTCGGAGATTTACTGCAGCAGGTTACTTTGATTGTAAACTATGTACATCAAACCACATCCAGATACCTGCCCTCTCCCTCTGAGTGATAATGACGCGTTCAAAACAACTGGGAACTCGGAGATCTCCGACTTCAGTGCGTTCCCGACAACTGAGAACTCGGAAATAAACGAACATGACTGGGAAAATCGTTTTGAACGGTCATCCAACTCGGAAATTCCAACATCTTTCTAGGGCTCCGAACTCCGACTTTTCGACCTGAGATCACTGACGTCATGATTTGACCTCGTATTTTTCCGAGTTCCCAGTTGTCTTGAAAGCACCATAAAACGTATGATAGGCTGCCTTTGCCAGCTCATATATGTGTGAAGCTGGATTCAGTGCTCCCTTCTGCATTAAAACACATATTGATCCAGGTTGATCCTGACTTTGAGAAGCTTCAAGTCGACATGCATCAAACACACCCATCTCATTAGCGCTGGTGAGATATACATTACGTCAGACTCATTTGCAATTGACTGTCATAGCCCCACATTGAAGTATGTGGTGGTGAGTTGAAATACAATCAGAAATATTGTTAGAATGTTTTCAATTGACTGCCACGGCGCCAAATAAAAAACGAAACGTTGGCTGTTAATTACATATGTTTTTTTAACATGGTTGTGGTCGCGAGGATTTTCAGATATCAAAATGGGGTCGTGGGCCAGAAAAGGTTTGGGAACTCCTTTTTATTATTTTTATTTAGGTTTGGGAACTCCTACCATAGGCGATAAAACAAATGGTTGACCGGAAGCTGATCATAGGTCAGTCCCCGACCGTTTAAGATTAGAATGAATGTACTTCGATTTTAGGACAGGGGTTGAGGACAGCATCCACCCAGGAGGCGATACCTGTGATTCAATACATCTTTCATGGTCATGGACACTGTCCGTGTTGGACTTTAGAGTGTAGCGGCAGGTATTCTGGTGGTTAGAGTGTAGGGCGGCAGGTAGCCTAGTGGTTAGAGTGTAGGGGCGGGTTAGGTAGCCTGGTGGTTTAGAGTGTAGGGCGGCAGGTAGCCTGGTGGTTAGAGTGTAGGGCGGCTTGGTAGCCTAGTGGTTAGAGTGTAGGGGAGGCAGGTAGCCTAGTGGTTAGGTGTAGGGGCGGCAGATAGCCTAGTGGTTGGAGGTGTGGGGGCGGCAGGTAGCCTGGTGGTTGGGAGTGTAGGGCGGCAGGTAGCCTGGTGGTTTAGAGTGTAGAAGGCGGCAGGTAGCTAGTGGTTAGAGTGTGAAGGCGGCAGGTAGCCTGGTGGTTAGAGGTGGGCGGCAGGTAGCCTGAGTGGTTTAGAGTGTAGGGGCGGCAGGTAGCCTGGTGGTTAGAGTGTAGGGCGGCAGGTAGCCTAGTGGTTAGAGTGTAGGGCGGCAGGTAGCCTAGTGGTTAGAGTGTAGGGCGGCAGGTAGCCTAGTGGTTTGAGTGTAGGGGCGGCAGGTAGCCTAGTGGTTTAGAGTGTAGGGCGACAGGTAGCCTGAGTGGTTAGAGTGTAGGGGCGGCAGGTAGCCTAGTGGTTAGGTGTAGGGCGGCAGGTAGCCTAGTGGTTAGGTGTAGGGGCGGCAGGTAGCCCTGAAGTGGTTAGAGTGTAGGGAGGCAAGTAGCCTAGTGGTTAGAGTGTAGGGCGGCAGGTAGCCTGGTGGATTTAGAGTGTAGGGCGGCAGGTAGCCTAGTGGTTAGGGAGTGTAGGGCGGCAGGTAGCCTAGTGGTTAGAGTGTAGGGGCGGCAGGTAGCCTGAGTGGTTAGAGTGTAGGGCGGCGAGGTAGCCTGGTGGTTTAGGTGTAGGGGCGGCAGGTAGCCTAGTGGGATTTAGAGTGTAGGGCGGCAGGTAGCCTAGTGGTTAGAGTGTAGGGGCGGCAGGTAGCCTAGTGGTTAGAGTGTGGGGAGGCAGGTAGCCTGGTGGTTAGAGTGGAGGGCGGCAGGTAGCCTAGTGGTTAGAGTGGAGGGCGGCAGGTAGCCTGGTGGTTAGAGTGTAGCAAGGCGGCAGGTAGCCTAGTGGTTTAGAGTGTGGGGCGGCAGGTAGCCTGGTGGTTAGTGTGGGAGGCGAGTGTAGGGGCGGCAGGTAGCCTGGTGGTTTGAGTGTGGGCGGCAGGCGACACCAGTGCAGTTTAGGGCGGCAGGTAGCCTGGTGGTTAGAAGTGTAGTGCGGCAGGTAGCCTGGGTGGTTAGGTAACCTAGTGGTTAGAGGGCGGCAGGTAGCCTGTGGTTAGAGTGTAGGGGCGGCAGGTAACCTAGTGGTTAGAGTGTAGGGGGCGGGTAACCTGAGTGGTTGGTGTAAGTAACCTAGTGGAGAGGGCGGCAGGTAGCCTAGTGGTTAGAGTGTAGGGGGGCAGGTAGTGGTTACCTAGTGGTTAGAGTGTAGGGCGACGGGTGGCCTGGTGGTTAGAGTGTAGAAGTGACGGGTAGCCTGGTGGTTAGAGTGTAGGGGAGGCAGGTAGCCTAGTGGTTGGGGGTGTGGGCGGCAGGTAGCCTGGTGGTTAGGTGTAGGGCCAGTAGCCGAAAGATTGTTGGCTGGAATCCCCGAGCTGACAAGGTAAACGTCTCTCGTTCTGTAACAAGGCAGTTATCGCTGTTCCCCGGTAGGCCGTCGTGTAAATAAGAATTTGTTCTTGCCTACTTAAATAAATAAAAATGAAAGAATGACTGCTTCAAAACCGTGATGTGTCATGTGTAAGTTGTGACCAACTGACTGAAATTGTGACAAACTGATCTACAAATAATATCGAGTATTTATTATAAATATTATTTGTATTAGTCAATATCGACTGCAATGCCCAAAACTCAGAGAAAGCATTGCAGTGAGACGAACCCGACCTAGCGGTCTTTGACAGTAATACCACAGATATGGCAGCTGCGGTTTAGCAGTTTGAGAGACAATCTGACAATAACGAAACAATTCATAACACGAAACCTTACAAAACAACCCACCCCTTACTTTTACGATGCAATACGTATCCATTTTAGAACTATAAGTAATGGAGTAAATTCATAGTTTAAGTCACTTTTATTCTGATTGAGTATTGAACTACTACTACTACAATAAATTCTAACGATTCTACTTTTCCGATTTGACCGATTACCCGACGCTCCCTTGACGTGGAGCAGCGTCATTGCGGAAGTAGCTAAGTCTACGTGGGGAAGGAAGGTTGGCTTGTTCGTGTTTGAACTAAACTCTGCCCAAAACACGATAAATGTGCAACCTACGGAACCTACAATAACCCTACCGCGCCTCGCGGAACCTACAACCTCCGCCCGCTAGCTGAATGGCCTTATACCGCCAGGGCGTGTAGATCCGATGGGAGGGCTAGCCAGTTCCCTGTAATGCTTCGGTGGCTGCGGCAGTCTCTTAGGCAGGTGTCTAGTCTGATGGCCCGAGACCAGTGCTTGTCTGCGGGGCGATACTGCTGAGCGTCCTGCTACTACTGGCGGTTACATTTACCTGCAGGTAGGTAACATCGTTCGGATGGCTGATAAACTGCTTTGGTAGATATCTGTGGTTTTTAGTGACAAACCACCAGGCATTTCACAGTTTTGTTGTGTCCCTGAACAAGCTCACCTAATTCACAACGGCTTGATGATTCGTTGAATCAGGTGTGCTTACTCTGGAATAGATAAAAAACAACTGGGGGTCCCCTAGGTAAAACCCCCTGATCTAGCTATCTGTCTAGCCAACTGAGGTCCCAGAGGAGAGTAAAACCCTGATCTAGCTATCTGTCTTAGGCTGAAGTTGTAACTTTAACAGTGGGCTATGTTCCAATAGCTGATAGTTATGGTTTAGCCATCAGATCCGAGACACTATTGATTACAGCTGCACTGGGGTCGAACAGCATTCCTGAGTAGATTTTTTTTTTTATATATATTTTTATTTCACCTTTATTTAACCAGGTAAGCTAGTTGAGAACAAGTTCTCATTTACAATTGCGACCTGGCCAAGATAAAAGCAAAGCAGTTCGACACATTCAACAACACAGAGTTACACATGGAGTCGAACAAACATACAGTCAATAATACAGTAGAAACAAGTCTCAATACAACTAAATTCTCATCCCTGGATTGAGGTGCGCTTTTCCGATCCACATCTGTCACCGCAATCTACAGAAGAATGCTGTCTGACCTAGTGCAGCTGTCTGACCCTAGTGCGGCTGTCTGACCTAGTGCGGCCGTCTGACCTAGTGCAGCTGTCTGTCCCTTGTGCGGCTGTCTGACCCTAGTGCGGCCGTCTGACCCTGACCCTAGTGCGGCCGTCTGACCCTAGTGCGGCTGTCTGACCCTAGTGCAGCTGTAAGCAACTTTTTATAGGTGGAGAACAGTCTCGGCTAACTCACCTGCAGTGTGTTTGATGTGGAAATCATCGGTTCGTTGGTTGGGTATCTCTCTCTGTCTCTCTCTCTCTCTCTCTGACACCTTCATCCTCTTCTCTCTCTCTGTCTGTCTCTGTCTCTCTCTCTCTCTGACACCCCCTTCCATCCCTCTTCTCTCTCTCTGTCTCTGTCTCTCTGTCTCTCTCTCTCTCTCTGTGACACCCCCTTCCATCCCTCCTCTCTCTCTGTCTCTGTCTCTCTGTCTCTCTCTCTGACACCCCTTCCGTCCCTCTTCTCCCTCCTAGCCGGGCTAAGAATGTGGTTGCGTCGGCGCGTCCCAGTGAGGTTCTTCTCTGCAGGCCCCTGTAGTGGACCTGTACCTGGGTCAGCTGGAGCAGGTGGAAGGCTGAGGCGCGGCAGGGTGTCCGTCATCTTCTTCTATGCTCCTGGTGTGCTCACTCCGTAGCCGCTCGCCACGAGGTCCAGGAGGTCGCACGGAGGCTGGTCAAACAGGTACACACACACGCTCACACTCCATCGCCGCTCGCCACGAGGTCCAGGAGGTCGCACGGAGGCTGGTCAAACAGGTACACACACACGCTCACACTCCATCGCCGCTCGCCACGAGGTCCAGGAGGTCGCACGGAGGCTGGTCAAACAGGTACACACACGCTCACACTCCATCGCCGCTCGCCACGAGGTCCAGGAGGTCGCACGGAGGCTGGTCAAACAGGTACACACACGCTCACACTCCATCGCCGCTCGCCACGAGGTCCAGGAGGTCGCACGGAGGCTGGTCAAACAGGTACACACACGCTCACACTCCATCGCCACGAGGTCCAGGAGGTCGCACGGAGGCTGGTCAAACAGGTACACACACGCTCACACTCCATCGCCACGAGGTCCAGGAGGTCGCACGGAGGCTGGTCAAACAGGTACACACACGCTCACACTCCATCGCCGCTCGCCACGAGGTCCAGGAGGTCGCACGGAGGCTGGTCAAACAGGTACACACACGCTCACACTCCATCGCCGCTCGCCACGAGGTCCAGGAGGTCGCACGGAGGCTGGTCAAACAGGTACACACACGCTCACACTCCATCGCCGCTCGCCATGAGGTCCAGGAGGTCGCACGGAGGCTGGTCAAACAGGTACACACACGCTCACACTCCATCGCCGCTCGCCACAAGGTCCAGGAGGTCACACGGAGGCTGGTCAAACAGGTACACACACACACGCTCACACTCCATCGCCGCTCGCCACGAGGTCCAGGCGGTCGCACGGAGGCTGGTCAAACAGGTACACACACAGGAATGTACGCGCGCACACACACACACACACACACACACACACACACACAAACACACGCACTCACACTTCATCGCCACTCGCCAAGAGGTCGTCCGGAGGCTGGCCAGACAGGCAGGGAACTGCACTATTGTGGACTGGCTTATCCTGCTGAGGGTTGGTTCAGAACAGTATATTTCAGAACAGGGTTGTATTCATTAGTCACAGACCATTGCAAAACGTTTGGCCTGTTGCAAAACCTTTTGCAATGGAAACTGTTTACTGCTCAGGAAGCAAACAGGGTGGGACCTACTTGAATTTGTTGTATAGAAACTTGTTTTCATTGCAAAATGTTTTCCATTTGGAGGAAGAGGTTTCTGTTGCAAAATGTTTTCCATTTGGAGGAAGAGGTTTCTGTTGCAAAATGTTTTGCAACAGACCAAATGTTTATGCAACGGTTTTGGACTAATGAATACACCCCTGGTCTATTGCACAGCTACAGTATGGTGCTATATAGTCAGGTTGCCAGTCTGTTTCTACTGTAGACAGTACAACTCAATACACCTCCTAGTTACTGTATTAAATTGTGAAGCTGTTTCTAAATGGGACTCCTGGTCTGTACAGGTGGTGTGCTGTGGTCTTATTCTGCCTCTGCTGTCTGTTTGTACAGGTGCAGTTTGTGGCAGTGAACTGTTGGTGGAGCCAGGGGAAATGCAGGAAACAGAAGAGCTTCTACCAATATCCTGTCATCCACCTGTTCTACAAGAGGTAAAGGAGATATAGTCTAGTTGCTCTATATCTATATCCTGTCATCCACCTGTTCTACAAGAGGTAAAGGAGATATAGTCTAGTTGCCCTATATCTATATCCTGTCATCCACCTGTTCTACAAGAGGTAAAGGAGATATAGTCTAGTTGCTCTATATCTATACCCTGTCATCCACCTGTTCTACAAGAGGTAAAGGAGGTAGTCTAGTTGCTCTATATCTATATCCTGTCACCTACCTGTTCTAGTGCAGTTCAATGCGATTTAGTCTAGTTGCTCTATATCTATACCCTGTCATTCACCTGTTCTAGAGGAGAACGGACCCTTGTACTCTATGGGGCCTCCTACTCTGACATGTTGTCTGTCCCCCCTCCTGTCTGGTTCTAAATGGGTCCTCCTACTCTGACATGTTGTGTCTGTCCCCCCCCCCCCTGTCTGGTTCTAAATGGGTCCTCCTACTCTGACATGTTGTATCTGTCCCCCCCTGTCTGGTTCTAAATGGGTCCTCCTACTCTGACATGTTGTATCTGCCCCCCTGTCTGGTTCTAAATGGGTCCTCCTACTCTGACATGTTGTATCTGTCCCCCTCCTGTCTGGTTCTAAATGGGTCCTCCTACTCTGACATGTTGTATCCCCCCCCTGTCTGGTTCTAAATGGGTCCTCCTACTCTGACATGTTGTATCTGTCCCCCCTGTCTGGTTCTAAATGGGTCCTCCTACTCTGACATGTTGTATCTGTCCCCCCCTGTCTGGTTCTAAATGGGTCCTCCTACTCTGACATGTTGTATCTGTCCCCCCCTGTCTGGTTCTAAATGGGTCCTCCTACTCTGACATGTTGTATCTGTC
Organism: Oncorhynchus nerka; assembly: GCF_034236695.1. Classification (NCBI taxonomy): domain Eukaryota; kingdom Metazoa; phylum Chordata; class Actinopteri; order Salmoniformes; family Salmonidae; genus Oncorhynchus; species Oncorhynchus nerka. The sequence continues at coordinate 13,852 of NW_027039545.1, forward strand.
CCCCCTGTCTGGTTCTAAATGGGTCCTCCTACTCTGACATGTTGTATCTGTCCCCCCCTGTCTGGTTCTAAATGGGTCCTCCTACTCTGACATGTTGTATCTGTCCCCCCTGTCTGGTTCTAAATGGGTCCTCCTACTCTGACATGTTGTATCCCCCCCTGTCTGGTTCTAAATGGGTCCTCCTACTCTGACATGTTGTATCTGTCTCCCCCTGTCTGGTTCTAAATGGGTCCTCCTACTCTGACATGTTGTATCTGTCTCCCCCCTGTCTGGTTCTAAATGGGTCCTCCTACTCTGACATGTTGTATCTCCCCCCTGTCTGGTTCTAAATGGGTCCTCCTACTCTGACATGTTGTATCTGTCTCCCCCTGTCTGGTTCTAAATGGGTCCTCCTACTCTGACATGTTGTATCTGTCTCCCCCCTGTCTGGTTCTAAATGGGTCCTCCTACTCTGACATGTTGTATCTGTCCCCCCTGTCTGGTTCTAAATGGGTCCTCCTACTCTGACATGTTGTATCTGTCCCCTCCTGTCTGGTTCTAAATGGGTCCTCCTACTCTGACATGTTGTATCCCCCCTGTCTGGTTCTAAATGGGTCCTCCTACTCTGACATGTTGTATCCCCCCCTGTCTGGTTCTAAATGGGTCCTCCTACTCTGACATGTTGTATCTGTCCCCCTCCTGTCTGGTTCTAAATGGGTCCTCCTACTCTGACATGTTGTATCTGTCCCCCCCTGTCTGGTTCTAAATGGGTCCTCCTACTCTGACATGTTGTATCCCCCCTGTCTGGTTCTAAATGGGTCCTCCTACTCTGACATGTTGTATCTGTCCCCCCTGTCTGGTTCTAAATGGGTCCTCCTACTCTGACATGTTGTATCCCCCCCCTGTCTGGTTCTAAATGGGTCCTCCTACTCTGACATGTTGTATCTGTCCCCCTGTCTGGTTCTAAATGGGTCCTCCTACTCTGACATGTTGTATCTGTCCCCCCCTGTCTGGTTCTAAATGGGTCCTCCTACTCTGACATGTTGTATCTGTCCCCCCTGTCTGGTTCTAAATGGGTCCTCCTACTCTGACATGTTGTATCTGTCCCCCCCCCCCCCTGTCTGGTTCTAAATGGGTCCTCCTACTCTGACATGTTGTATCTGTCTCCCCCTGTCTGGTTCTGGAGGTTTGGCCCTATAGAGTACAAGGGTCCGTTCCTGGCTTCCTATGTAGAGAGGTTCATCCTGAGAGTCATCACCCCACTGACCTACCTACCATCACGAGCCACACTACAAGACTTCCTGTCTTATCATGAGGTATGGGGGGGATAGGGATAGGGGATAAGAATGGGGGGTGGGGGCTGAAGGGAATAAGAATAAAGACAGAGCAGAGAAACAAAGAGATGAGAGGAAATGAGTGTTATGCTTTGGGTGTTATTTTTCTGTTGAAAGACAAGAGTTCGATGTCACAATGAGTGATCATATCTCAAATGAAACCCTGTTCCCTTTATCGTGCCCTACAGGGCCATGGTTAAACAGTAGGACACCTATATATAGGGAACCGGGTGCCATTTGGGAGTGGTCCACTAGGTGTGGTGTACCTGTGGGTCAGGTGTCGTGTACGGTATGGTGGAGGGTGTTATGTTCTGGAGGAGCTGTTTAGCCAGTTTTTTTGTTTAATCCTTTCTGTAGTGCCTCTGTCTGTCACAACAGAGAGCCTGGTTTGTTTTGCTAGCAGGGTTTAGCCTGTAGATAAGACCTAGATTAAAAGTGAGTCTTTCTGACATGGCTGACTGCTTCTACTGCTTCTATGACCTGTGATGTCACAGTACCTTTCCCATAATGCCCAGGTTGAACAGAAATCCTGTTTGGAGGATTCACAGAATCAGGAGGGAATAAACAGGAAATCCAGAATCCTCTAACCAAGGTTTCTGGAAAACCTTTGAATTTTGAGGAAGCTACTGGATTTTTGCAACCCAAGTCACGTGTTTCATGTCTGTTTTCCTCTCCTGCCTCCCAGCCGGGGGTAGTGGGTTATTTCCAGTTCAACTCTTCTCCTCAGCCTCCCGGCTACATCACATACCTCTCCTCAGCTCTGCAGGCCTTGAAGAGAGGTAAGCTAACCGCTACATGCTAACTCCCTAAAGCCTTGAAGAGAGGTAAGCTAACCGCTACATGCTAACTCCCTAAAGCCCTGAAGAGAGGTAAGCTAACCGCTACATGCTAACTCCCTAAAGCCCTGAAGAGAGGTAAGCTAACCTCTACATGCTAACTGGCTAACTCCCTAAAGCCCTGAAGAGAGGTAAGCCACCGGAGTAGAATGTCATAGCCATTGAAATAGAATGAATAGACCTGCCCAATACATAGCAAGGCCTGTTCTACTCATTCTAGTTCTGTGACTATAGAAATGAGAAGTAAAAGATCAATGAAAGTGTGTGTTGCTCTTCCCTGCCTCAGACTTCCGTGGTGCGGTGCGTTTCGGGGTGGTGACCAGTAGACAGGTGGCAGAGTCCATCTCAGTCAGAGATGACCAGACAGTCTACCTGCACCGACACTTCAACTCCTCATTGGTCAGTCGACACACGCCCACCCCCCTTGTCTACCGACACTTCAACTCCTCATTGGTCAGTCGACACACGCCCACCCCCCTTGTCTACCGACACTTCAACTCCTCATTGGTCAGTCGACACACGCCCACCCCCCTTGTCTACCGACACTTCAACTCCTCATTGGTCAGTCGACATACGCCCACCCCCCTTGTCAGTCGACACACGCCCACCCCCCTTGTCTACTGACACGTCAACTCCTCATTGGTCAGTCGACACACGCCCACCCCCCTTGTCTACCGACACTTCAACTACTCACTGCTCAGTGGTGATGTCATCAGCACGTGACAAACAGACTTGTCAGGGCCCAGAGTCGCATTAGTGGAAACCAAGACTGTTTTTTTTTTTAAGGGCAGACCTGGTTGTAGATCAGGGGACAATTTTAGCTAACCCTTTTCTTAACCTAAACCTAATTATGCTAACCTGCCACGTTGATGATCCTAACCTGCCACGTTGATGATCCTAACCTGCCACGTTGATGATCCTAACCTGCCACGTTAATGATCCTAACCTGCCACGTTAATGATCCTAACCTGCCACGTTAATGATCCTAACCTGCCACGTTAATGATCCTGCCACGTTAATTATCCTGCCACGTTAATTATCCTGCCACGTTAATTAACCTGTCACGTTAATTATCCTAACCTGCCACGTTAATTATCCTGCCCTGCCACGTTAATTATCCTGCCACGTTAATTATCCTGACCTGCCACGTTAATTATCCTGCCACGTTAATTATCCTGCCCTGCCACGTTAATTATCCTGCCACGTTAATTAACCTGTCACGTTAATTATCCTAACCTGCCACGTTAATTATCCTGCCACGTTAATTATCCTGACCTGTCACGTTAATTATCCTAACCTGCCACGTTAATTATCCTGCCACGTTAATTATCCTGCCACGTTAATTATCCTGACCTGCCACGTTAATTATCCTATCCTGCCACGTTAATTATCCTGACCTGCCACGTTAATTATCCTGCCACGTTAATTATCCTGACCTGCTGGGTAAAGTCACTCCTGCTAGTGAGCACCAGCAGGCCGGCCCTGAGAGTAGTCTTGGTTTCCTCTAATGCGATAGTGACTTTCTCCTGGTCGGGTCAAATATTCAGGAATATCTCCTGGTACTGTAATTTGTTCCTATGGAGGTTTAGCTTTACCTTTCTGTCTCCCCCCTCTATCCCACCTCTATCCCATCTATCCCCTCTATCCCCTCTCTATCCCCCGTCTCCCCCCTGTCCCCTCTCTATCCCATCTCCCCCGTCTCTCCCTCTCCACCTCTATCCCCTCTCTATCCCATCTATCCACCTCTATCCCATCTATCCCCTCTCTATCCCCTGTCTCCCCCTCTATCCCGTCTCCCCCCTCTATCCCGTCTATCCCCTCTCTATCCCCTCTCTATCCTCTCTCTCCCCCTCTCTCCCCTCTCTATCCCCTCTGACTCCCCTCTCCATCCCCTCTCCCCCGTCTCTCCCCTCTCTATCCCCGTCTCCCCTCTCTATCCCCCGTCTCCCCCTCTCCCACCTCTATCCCATCTATCCCCTCTCTATCCCCGTCTCCCCCTCTATCCCATCTCCCCGTCTATCCCCGTCTATCCCCGTCTATCCCCTCTCTATCCCCTCTCTATCCTCTCTCTCTCCCCTCTCTATCCCCGTCTCCCCTCTCTCTCCCCCTGACTCCCCGTCTCTCCCCCGTCTCCCCCTGACTCCTCTCCCCTCTCTATCCCCTCTCCCCGTCTATCCCTCTATCCCCTATCTCCCCTCTCTCTATCTCCCCCTGACTCCCCTCTCTCCATCCCCTCTCCCCCATCTCTCTCCTCTCTCTCCCGTCTCTCCCCCGTCTCCCCCTGACTCCTCTCCCCCGTCTATCCCCTCTCTCTATCCCCTCTATCTCCCCGTCTCTTCCTCTATCCCTCTATCCCCTCTATCTCCCCCTCTCTATCCCCCCGACTCCCTCTCTATCCCTCTATCCCTCTCTCCCCCTCTCTATCCCCTGACTCCCCTCTCTATCCCCTCTCCCCCGTCTCTCCCCTCTCTCTCCTCCCTCCCCCCTCAGATTTTCCCTAGTTGGGAGCGTAACTTCACCTCTGAAGGCATCTGTTCCTGGGTCTTTGAGCACCGCGAGACCGTCCTCCAATGGCTGGCGCCGACTGGTGCTAAGTCCCGCCTTCTGGAGCAGGAACTGACCAAAGGCCCTGCCCTCCTGCTCTTCCTGCCCCACAATCCCCTGGGGCACGGCCCCGACCCGCTGCTGACGCAGGTGAGTCACCACGACAACAACGACGACCCTTACATCAACCACTACTACAACTACAATAAAATAAAATAAATTTACTACAACATTTCATATTTTGATGTGATGAAGAATAAAACATGGCTCGAGAACATCATTGTGAATTGTTCCATCTAGATGAATGTAGTCAGACGGCTTCAGATCTCTGAAGATGAGAATGTCTAAATCTCTCCATTTTTATATCCACATTAATTTAACTCTTCGACCCCTTCTAGATTGCAGACGTCGCGGTTCGCTACCATTCCTGTAGCGACTCCCTCACCACCACCACCCCTCTGACCACTACTACAGTGGACCCTCCCAGCCCCTGTCCCCCCTCTCTGCTGCCTCTCAGTGGTTCTGCCCAGGCCACACCCCCTTCCAGGCTCCACCTCCAGGGTGTGTGAGCTTTGTCTCAACCAGTCCAATCCGGGTCGCACTCCCCTGTGCACCTTCCCCTCCCAGACATCAGCTGGCGCTGCCGTGCTCCAGTCCTACCTCAGACGATGCTGCCTACCTGTTGCTGCGACGGCGACGACGGTTGCCTGTAGTAACATCCTGAGTAGCTACAGCCCGTCGTCAGGTCGCTATAGTGCCTGTTGTAGAACTCTGGGACAGCTAGGGGTTTCCCTTCCCCCACATCAGGGGCTAGGGCTAGACAACGAGGGGTTAGGGACACCCCCTCCCTCACCATCTTCCTCCCAGGACTCCTCCCCGTCCTCCCAGGACCAGGATGCAGGCGGGATTAAAGGGTTGAGGTGTCGGACAAATAAGACGCTCAGGTTCTACATCCTGGACTCCGCCCTCCACTGGCCGCTGGCGGTGCGTCTCGGGGCGCTAGGCAACGCCGAGATGGGTGGCGGTGGCCTGGGGGAGTTAGGAAGGTTGCTAGGCAACGGGACCGGTGATGGCGCACAGTCATTTGTGACCATCGTGAACCTGAAGGATGAGGTGCACTACGTTCTGGACCACAGAGGAACCGCTACTGTTACAGAGTCTCTGGGTAAGACTGGGGAGATACTGGGTCAACTAGCTACTGTTACAGAGTCTCTGGGTAAGACTGGGGAGATACTGGGTCAACTAGCTACTGTTACAGAGTCTCTGGGTAAGACTGGTGAGTTACTGGGTCAACTAGCTACTGTTAGAGCCTCTGGGTAAGACTGGGGAGTTACTGGGTCAACTAGCTACTGTTACAGAGTCTCTGGGTAAGACTGGGGAGTTACTGGGTCAACTAGCTACTGTTACAGAGTCTCTGGGTAAGACTGGGGAGTTACTGGGTCAACTAGCTACTGTTACAGAGTCTCTGGGTATGACTGGGGAGCTACAGGGTCAACTAGCTACTGTTACAGAGTCTCTGGGGAGTTACAGGGTCAACTAGCTACTGGTACAGAGTCTCTGGGGAGTTACTGGGTCAACTAGCTACTGTTACAGAGTCACTGGGTAAGACTGGGGAGTTACTGGGTCAACTAGCTACTGTTACAGAGTCTCTAGATAAGACTGGGGAGCTACTGGGTCAACTAGCTACTGTTACAGAGTCTCTGGGTAAGACTGGGGAGCTACTGGGTCAACTAGCTACTGTTACAGAGTCACTGGGGAGCTACAGGGTCAACTAGCTGCTGTTAGAGTCACTGGGGAGCTACTGGGTCAACTAGCTACTGTTAGAGAGTCTCTGGGGAGCTACAGGGTCAACTAGCTACTGTTACAGAGTCTCTGGGGAGCTACAGGGTCAACTAGCTACTGTTAGAGTCACTGTCTACTTGGAAACAGACCTGGGTTTAAATACCATTTGAAATAATTTAAAATTCTGCAGCTGTGCTTGATTGAGCTGGCCTGGCTTAATGGACCAATAGAAATGTCCTGAAACTGCAAACCCCACCCATCTGGCACTCCAGGCAGGCTAAAGCAAAGTATTTGAAAGATTTCTAATAGTATTTGAACCCAGGCCAGGTCTAGGGAAAATAGACAGCTTTATACCCATGTGTGTCGTCTTGTCCCTCCAGAGTTGTTCATCAGGAACTTTAGCACCTCCCACAGCCCACTGCAGAGACGCCTGGTGGGGAGGAGAGAGGATGAGAGGACCCAGAAGAGACCCCTCATCTCAGAGCTGACCACCACCTCTTTCCTTACTACTGTCATGGATCCTCACAGGGTGGGTGAGAGAGAGGAGGCATCCAGGGAGACGGAGTAGAAAGGAAAGAGGAAAAGGAGGAGGGGAGAGGGAGAAGCAGGGAGGGAGGAGAGAGAGGAGGCAGCCAGGGAGAGGGAGTAGAAAGGAGGGAGGAGTGGAGAGGGAGGGAGGAAGAGAGAGAGAGGAGGAGCAGGGAGGAGGAGCAGGGAGGGAGGAGAGAGAGGAGGCATCCAGGGAGACGGAGTAGAAAGGAGAGAGGAAAATGAGGAGGAGGAGGGAGGAGAGGGAGGGAGTAGAAAGGAGAGAGAAAAATGAGGAGGGGAGAGGGAGGAGAGAGAGGAGGCAGCCAGGGAGAGGAGGAGTAAAAATGAGAGAGGAGGAGCAGGGAGGGAGAGAGGAGGAGAGGGAGGAGCAGGAGAGGGAGGGAGGGAGAGGGAAGGTGGTCCTCACCACCACCTCACACTGGTTTAACACCATAATAACTGTGTGGTTTGATTTGACAGACCTTTAAAGACACGTCCTAGTTGTAGTTGTTCAGTTCAGACTGGTTTCTGGTTTCTAGGATGGACAGGGCTTATGGCTATAAAACAGCTTTTCTTGATGAATGTGATAAATCACTCTTTAACGTGTTGTGTTCTCCAGGATGTGGTGCTGTTCTACTACAGTCAGTGGTTATGGCTATAAAACGTGTTGTGTTCTCCAGGATGTGGTGCTGTTCTACTACAGTCAGTGGTTATGGATATAAAACGTCTTTAATGTGTTGTGTTCTCCAGGATGTGGTGCTGTTCTACTACAGTCAGTGGTTATGGCTATAAAACGTGTTGTGTTCTCCAGGATGTGGTGCTGTTCTACTACAGTCAGTGGTTATGGCTATAAAACGTGTTGTGTTCTCCAGGATGTGGTGCTGTTCTACTACAGTCAGTGGTGTGGCTATAAAACGTCTTTAATGTGTTGTGTTCTCCAGGATGTGGTGCTGTTCTACTACAGTCAGTGGTTATGGCTATAAAACGTGTTGTGTTCTCCAGGATGTGGTGCTGTTCTACTACAGTCAGTGGTTATGGATATAAAACGTGTTGTGTTCTCCAGGATGTGGTGCTGTTCTACTACAGTCAGTGGTTATGGCTATGAAACGTGTTGTGTTCTCCAGGATGTGGTGCTGTTCTACTACAGTCAGTGGTTATGGATATAAAACGTGTTGTGTTCTCCAGGATGTGGTGCTGTTCTACTACAGTCAGTGGTTATGGCTATAAAACGTGTTGTGTTCTCCAGGATGTGGTGCTGTTCTACTACAGTCAGTGGTGTGGCTATAAAACGTCTTTAATGTGTTGTGTTCTCCAGGATGTGGTGCTGTTCTACTACAGTCAGTGGTTATGGATATAAAACGTGTTGTGTTCTCCAGGATGTGGTGCTGTTCTACTACAGTCAGTGGTTATGGATATAAAACGTGTTGTGTTCTCCAGGATGTGGTGCTGTTCTACTACAGTCAGTGGTGTGGCTATAAAACGTGTTGTGTTCTCCAGGATGTGGTGCTGTTCTACTACAGTCAGTGGTTATGGATATAAAACGTGTTGTGTTCTCCAGGATGTGGTGCTGTTCTACTACAGTCAGTGGTTATGGATATAAAACGTGTTGTGTTCTCCAGGATGTGGTGCTGTTCTACTACAGTCAGTGGTGTGCCTATAAAACGTGTTGTGTTCTCCAGGATGTGGTGCTGTTCTACTACAGTCAGTGGTGTGGCTATAAAACGTCTTTAATGTGTTGTGTTCTCCAGGATGTGGTGCTGTTCTACTACAGTCAGTGGTTATGGATATAAAACGTGTTGCGTTCTCCAGGATGTGGTGCTGTTCTACTACAGTCAGTGGTTATGGATATAAAACGTGTTGTGTTCTCCAGGATGTGGTGCTGTTCTACTACAGTCAGTGGTTATGGATATAAAACGTGTTGTGTTCTCCAGGATGTGGTGCTGTTCTACTACAGTCAGTGGTGTGGATATAAAACGTGTTGTGTTCTCCAGGATGTGGTGCTGTTCTACTACAGTCAGTGGTGTGGATATAAAACGTGTTGTGTTCTCCAGGATGTGGTGCTGTTCTACTACAGTCAGTGGTGTGGATACGCCTGTTTCTAAACACGTCATCATCGCTGGCTAGAATGTTCCGTGGAAACAGCACCGTCTACCATCGCCAGGTAGGGCTGACTGACTGGCTGGCTGACTGGCTGACTGACTGGCTGGCAGCTTGGGTGGCTGGCTGGCTGGCTGACCGACGACTGACTGGTTGACTGACTGGTTGACTGACTGGTTGGTTATTGACTGACTGACCGGCTGGCAGCTTGGGTGGCTGACCGGCTGGCTAGTTGACCGACTGACCGACTGGTTGATGACTGGTTGGCTGGCTGACTGGTTAGCTGACTGACTGGTTGGCTGTTGGTTGACTGGCTTGGCTGACTGACTGGTTGGCTGACTGGTTAGCTGGCCAGACTGGCTCGCTGGTTGGCTGGCAGCTTGGGTGGCTGGCTGACTGTTGGCTAGCTGACTGACTGGCAGCTTGGGTGGCTGACTGACTGGTTGGCTGACTGACTGGTTGTGGCTGACTGACTGGCTGGCTGACTTGTTGGCTGACTGGTTGACTGGTTGGCTGACTTGTTGGCTGACTGGCTGGCTGGCTCGCTCGCTGACTCTGGCTGGTTGACTGGCTGGCTGGCTGGCTTACCGCTGACTGGCTGGCTGGGCTGGCTGGCTGACTGGTCATTGACTGGTTGGGGGGGGTTGTTTCTATTTTGTGATGTAGTGCTGAATTGGGTTGAATTTTATTTAGCTTTTTTACATACCATTTGAGAGTCCAACTGTTTACAGTTAAAACTTCCTGTAGTAACAGGATGTGACGCTACTGTCTCTGTGTAGTGAACTTGGCACGTAACTGCAACGGCCGTGGGAGTTCATGTGGATCACTTCCTCTGTCCTCCTCTTCCCCAGACACAGGTAATACAGAACACATACCTGTCCCCTTCCTCAGACACAGGTAATACAGAACACATACCTGTCCTCCTCTTCCCCAGACACTGGTAAGACAGAACACATACCTGTCCTCTTCCCCAGACACTGGTAAGACAGAACACATACCTGTCCTCTTCCCCCAGACACTGGTAAGACAGAACATACCTGTCCTCTTCCCCAGACACTGGTAAGACAGAACACATACCTGTCCTCTTCCCCAGACACTGGTAAGACAGAACACATACCTGTCCTCTTCCCCAGACACAGGTAATACAGAACATGAACTCTACCCATCATACTAAACAAGACCTGTTGTTGAATAGACTGTTCTCTGTGTACTAAACAAGACCTGTTGTTGAATAGACTGTTCTCTGTGTACTGAACAAGACCTGTTGTTGAATAGACTGTTCTCTGTGTACTGAACAAGACCTGATATTGAATAGACTGTTCTCTCTGTACTAAACAAGACCTGTTGTTGAATAGACTGTTCTCTGTGTACTGAACAAGACCTTTGGTCTATGATTCACTAATATGAAAGATTTCACAGCCTCTCTCATGCCTCATTTAGTTAGATAACTAGTCTAATGTTACCCTGACTCTCTTCGTCTCTTAGAAAACACCTGTCCGTCAAGTTCCTGGGAGGACACGCTTCATCACTCTCCCCACCCTATTACGCCATCCTGAAGCACTCCGACTCCGCCCACCAGCCAACAAAGCAGACGGATCCGACCTCACCTCACGCTCTCCTCAAGGCGGAGTTCCGCGCTCTACAAGGAGAAGTCCAGACGTTACATCGTGCACGCCAGCGCCTCCAACCAACTGGCCCAGCTGTGGCGAGACAACCGGGCGGTTATCCTTCACGCCATGGCCCTGGGAGACCCACAATGCACTGCTGCAGTCCCAGAATGGCGAGCTGGGTAACGCGAGAGGCTGAGCCTAGTGGGAGCAGCACAAGGAGAAGAGTCGTCAGTTAGAGCGGTCAGGAGACTACAGGAACTAGCGGATCATCAGAGAACCTTCACTGAGAATACCTGCTGAGGGTTTTACTGGGAGCTCTGAGAGCCAGGAGACAGAGAGGGGGAGGGGGAGGAGGAGGAGGAGACTGGGGAGGAGGAGACGACAGGGGAGGAGAGGAGTTATATGGCCTCTTGACAGGGGAGGAGAACACTCCTGCTGAGGGTTTTACTGGGAGCCCTGAGAGCCAGGGAGACAGAGAGAGGGGAGGAGGAGGAACGTTAAGTGGGAGGAGACAGGGAGAGGAGGAGACACAGGGGAGGAGAGAGGAGTTATATGGCCCTCTGACAGGGGAGGAGAATACCCTGCTGAGGGTTTTACTGGGATTCTGAGAGCCAGGGAGACAGAGAGAGAGAGGAGGAGGAGAACGTAAGAAGAGAGACAGGGGAGGAGGAGGAGGAGGAGACAGGGGAGGAGGAGACGGTAGGGGAGGAAAGGAGTTATATGGCCTCTTGACAGGGGGAGGAGAGAATATCTCTGCTGAGGGGTTTTACTGGGAGCCAGAGCCAGGGAGACAGAGAGAGGGAGGAGGAGACGGAGGAGGAGGAGACGGGAGGAGGAGACGGGAGGAGGAGGAGGAGACTGGGGAGGAGAGGAGTTATATGGCCTCTGACAGGGGAGGAGAATACCCTGCTGAGGGTTTTACTAGGAGCCCTGGAGAGCCAGGGAGACAGAGAGAGAGGGGAGGAGGAGAACTAAGAGGAGGAGACAGGGGAGGAGGGAGGAGGAGGAGGAGAGACACAGGGGAGGAGACGACAGGGGAGGAGAGGAGTTATATGGCCCTTGACAGGGAGGAGAATAATTCTGCTGAGGGTTTTACTGGGAGCCCTGAGAGCCAGGGAGACAGAGAGAGGGGAGGAGGAGACATGGAGACGGGGAGGAGGAGGAGCAGGCCTCTCTTGATGAAGGGGCATGTCATGCCAAGTAATGCTGGTAGAACGAAACAGCTGATGAATCACAGCCTTCTGACCCCCCAGAGGAAAGAGGAGGTACTACGGGGGCCCTGACAGATGGCGGGAGTAGAGGAGGGAGACCAGAGGAATCACAGCTTCATAATGCTCTCCTAGTGGAAGGAGGGAACACGACATAGACACAGCAGCTTTATAACCATGTAGGATGTCCTCTGGACCAGAGAGACGGAAAGAAAGGAGATGATACTACAGACAATGCAGAGTGTTGTTGATGACGCTCTAAGCTTCGGACTTTAGAATGTGTAACACTCTAGAATGTCCAGTCATAATGCCAACTCTAGAATCCATAAGGGCTAGTGGTCCGGGAGAAGGTTCACCCAGAGGTCAGAGAGGAGCGACCAGCCTCACACAGAGAGACACAAATACAAGTCAAAATGGGCAGGTGACATGAACGACAAGAAATGGAATAAGCCCAATGGGCCGATGAACACTAGAAATACGCTCAAATGGCACCCTATTCTAGATGCAGTGCTAGTCTAGCTAATAGGTTTCCATTTGGGACATATACCCTAGGTGAGTTTAGTAGTGAGAAGCTATCTTCTGAAGCCTGGTTTTTTGTTGTGTTTTTTTATTTTTCCAAGGAGCACCAAGTGATTTCTCCATAGAGAATGTGTATTTTGTTTCTGTTTCTTTTGTTAAATTAATCTATTTTTTACAAGAATCGCTAAAAATGTCTTTCTATGTTAATTCAGGTATAGAGAAGATGCAGCCGTTTTACATGTCAAATATTGAATAGATTTTTTACTGATTAAAAAATGTTTTAATTTAATCAACCGTGTTGTGTATTATTAGTTTTCTTCAGACTCGCTCAGTTAGAATCGAGATGCATTGGGCCTTCACCTGACGGCCAATAGGATAGCTTGTTGCACTGACAGCCACAGGATTGCTGGTTGCACCTCGACAGCCAATAGGATTGCTGGCCAATTGCACCGACAGCCAATAGGATTGCTTGTTGCACTGACAGCCAATAGGATTGATTGCTTTGTTGCACCTCGAGCCAATAGGATTGCTCGTTGAATCTCGACAGCCAATAGGATTGTTGGTTGCACTCGTCAGCCAATAGGATTGTTGGTTGCATCTGCCAGCTAATAGGATTGTTGTTTACACCCCAACAGCCAATAGGATTGCTGGTTGCACTCGACAGCCAATAGGATAAGGCTGCACTGCCTGACGTTGGCTGAGCACCTTTACTTCGCTCCAACCTTCTTCAGTATGTCAGTTATTTTCCTGCATATTGTCTGCTTAAAGAATCCTTTGTATCTGAGTAGAACTGTCAATATGGACAGTAGAGGGCCTCACATGTCTGCCAGTGATACACTATACATACATACAATCACCTTGTCAATATGGACACAGTAGAGGGCCCTACATGTCTGTGAAAGGATAATGGTTCATTAGATGATTGGGTACATGACTTCCTCAGGAAGGATAATGGTCCATTAGATGATTGGGTACATGACTTCCTCAGGAAGGATAATGGTTCATTAGATGATTGGGTACATGACTTCCTCAGGAAGGATAATGGTTCATTAGATGATTGGGTACATGACTTCCTCAGGAAGGATAATGGTTCATTAGATGATTGGGTACATGACTTCCTCAGGAAGGATAATGGTTCATTAGATGATTGGGCACATGACTTCCTCAGGAAGGATAATGGTTCATTAGATGATTGGGTACATGACTTCCTGAGGGTGGATAATGGTTCATTAGATGATTGGGTACATGACTTCCTCAGGAAGGATAATGGTTCATTAGATGATTGGGCACATGACTTCCTCAGGAAGGATAATGGTCCATTAGATGATTGGGCACATGACTTCCTCAGGAAGGATAATGGTTCATTAGATGATTGGGCACATGACTTCCTCAGGAAGGATAATGGTTCATTAGATGATTGGGCACATGACTTCCTCAGGAAGGATAATGGTTCATTAGATGATTGGGCACATGACTTCCTCAGGAAGGATAATGGTTCATTAGATGATTGGGCACATGACTTCCTCAGGAAGGATAATGGTTCATTAGATGATTGGGCACATGACTTCCTCAGGGTGGATAATGGTTCATTAGATGATTGGGCACATGACTTCCTGAGGGTGGATAATGGTTCATTAGATGATTGGGCACATGACTTCCTCAGGAAGGATAATGGTTCATTAGATGATTGGGCACATGACTTCCTCAGGAAGGATAATGGTTCATTAGATGATTGGGCACATGACTTCCTCAGGAAGGATAATGGTTCATTAGATGATTGGGCACATGACTTCCTCAGGAAGGATAATGGTTCATTAGATGATTGGGCACATGACTTCCTCAGGAAGGATAATGGTTCATTAGATGATTGGGCACATGACTTCCTCAGGAAGGATAATGGTTCATTAGATGATTGGGCACATGACTTCCTCAGGAAGGATAATGGTTCATTAGATGATTGGGCACATGACTTCCTCAGGAAGGATAATGGTTCATTAGATGATTGGGCACATGACTTCCTCAGGAAGGATAATGGTTCATTAGATGATTGGGCACATGACTTCCTCAGGGTGGATAATGGTTCATTAGATGATTGGGCACATGACTTCCTCAGGAAGGATAATGGTTCATTAGATGATTGGGCACATGACTTCCTCAGGAAGGATAATGGTTCATTAGATGATTGGGCACATGACTTCCTCAGGAAGGATAATGGTTCATTAGATGATTGGGCACATGACTTCCTCAGGAAGGATAATGGTTCATTAGATGATTGGGCACATGACTTCCTGAGGGTGGATAATGGTTCATTAGATGATTGGGCACATGACTTCCTGAGGGTGGATAATGGTTCATTAGATGATTGGGCACATGACTTCCTCAGGGTGGATAATGGTTCATTAGATGATTGGGCACATGACTTCCTCAGGAAGGATAATGGTTCATTAGATGATTGGGCACATGACTTCCTCAGGAAGGATAATGGTTCATTAGATGATTGGGCACATGACTTCCTCAGGAAGGATAATGGTTCATTAGATGATTGGGCACATGACTTCCTCAGGAAGGATAATGGTTCATTAGATGATTGGGCACATGACTTCCTGAGGGTGGATAATGGTTCATTAGATGATTGGGCACATGACTTCCTGAGGGTGGATAATGGTTCATTAGATGATTGGGCACATGACTTCCTCAGGGTGGATAATGGTTCATTAGATGATTGGGCACATGACTTCCTCAGGAAGGATAATGGTTCATTAGATGATTGGGCACATGACTTCCTGAGGGTGGATAATGGTTCATTAGATGATTGGGCACATGACTTCCTGAGGGTGGATAATGGTTCATTAGATGATTGGGCACATGACTTCCTCAGGGTGGATAATGGTTCATTAGATGATTGGGCACATGACTTCCTCAGGGTGGATAATGGTTCATTAGATGATTGGGCACATGACTTCCTCAGGAAGGATAATGGTTCATTAGATGATTGGGTACATGACTTCCTCAGGAAGGATAATGGTTCATTAGATGATTGGGCACATGACTTCCTCAGGGTGGATAATGGTTCATTAGATGATTGGGCACATGACTTCCTCAGGAAGGATAATGGTTCATTAGATGATTGGGCACATGACTTCCTGAGGGTGGATAATGGTTCATTAGATGATTGGGCACATGACTTCCTCAGGAAGGATAATGGTTCATTAGATGATTGGGTACATGACTTCCTCAGGGTGGATAATGGTTCATTAGATGATTGGGTACATGACTTCCTCAGGAAGGATAATGGTTCATTAGATGATTGGGCACATGACTTCCTCAGGGTGGATAATGGTTCATTAGATGATTGGGCACATGACTTCCTCAGGAAGGATAATGGTTCATTAGATGATTGGGCACATGACTTCCTGAGGGTGGATAATGGTTCATTAGATGATTGGGCACATGACTTCCTCAGGAAGGATAATGGTTCATTAGATGATTGGGCACATGACTTCCTGAGGGTGGATAATGGTTCATTAGATGATTGGGCACATGACTTCCTCAGGAAGGATAATGGTTCATTAGATGATTGGGCACATGACTTCCTGAGGGTGGATAATGGTTCATTAGATGATTGGGCACATGACTTCCTCAGGAAGGATAATGGTTCATTAGATGATTGGGCACATGACTTCCTGAGGGTGGATAATGGTTCATTAGATGATTGGGCACATGACTTCCTGAGGGTGGATAATGGTTCATTAGATGATTGGGCACATGACTTCCTCAGGAAGGATAATGGTTCATTAGATGATTGGGTACATGACTTCCTCAGGAAGGATAATGGTTCATTAGATGATTGGGCACATGACTTCCTGAGGGTGGATAATGGTTCATTAGATGATTGGGTACATGACTTCCTGAGGGTGGATAATGGTTCATTAGATGATTGGGCACATGACTTCCTGAGGGTGGATAATGGTTCATTAGATGATTTGGCACATGACTTCCTCAGGGTGGATAATGGTTCATTAGATGATTGGGCACATGACTTCCTCAGGAAGGATAATGGTTCATTAGATGATTGGGTACATGACTTCCTCAGGAAGGATAATGGTTCATTAGATGATTGGGCACATGACTTCCTCAGGGTGGATAATGGTTCATTAGATGATTGGGCACATGACTTCCTCAGGAAGGATAATGGTTCATTAGATGATTGGGCACATGACTTCCTGAGGGTGGATAATGGTTCATTAGATGATTGGGCACATGACTTCCTCAGGAAGGATAATGGTTCATTAGATGATTGGGTACATGACTTCCTCAGGGTGGATAATGGTTCATTAGATGATTGGGTACATGACTTCCTCAGGAAGGATAATGGTTCATTAGATGATTGGGCACATGACTTCCTCAGGGTGAATAATGGTTCATTAGATGATTGGGCACATGACTTCCTCAGGAAGGATAATGGTTCATTAGATGATTGGGCACATGACTTCCTGAGGGTGGATAATGGTTCATTAGATGATTGGGCACATGACTTCCTCAGGAAGGATAATGGTTCATTAGATGATTGGGCACATGACTTCCTGAGGGTGGATAATGGTTCATTAGATGATTGGGCACATGACTTCCTCAGGAAGGATAATGGTTCATTAGATGATTGGGCACATGACTTCCTGAGGGTGGATAATGGTTCATTAGATGATTGGGCACATGACTTCCTCAGGAAGGATAATGGTTCATTAGATGATTGGGCACATGACTTCCTCAGGAAGGATAATGGTTCATTAGATGATTGGGCACATGACTTCCTCAGGAAGGATAATGGTTCATTAGATGATTGGGTACATGACTTCCTCAGGGTGGATAATGGTTCATTAGATGATTGGGTACATGACTTCCTGAGAGGTGGATAATGGTTCATTAGATGATTGGGCACATGACTTCCTCAGGAAGGATAATGGTCCATTAGATGATTGGGCACATGACTTCCTCAGGAAGGATAATGGTTCATTAGATGATTGGGTACATGACTTCCTCAGGGTGGATAATGGTTCATTAGATGATTGGGTACATGACTTCCTCAGGAAGGATAATGGTTCATTAGATGATTGGGTACATGACTTCCTCAGGGTGGATAATGGTTCATTAGATGATTGGGTACATGACTTCCTCAGGAAGGATAATGGTTCATTAGATGATTGGGCACATGACTTCCTCAGGGTGGATAATGGTTCATTAGATGATTGGGCACATGACTTCCTGAGAGGTGGCTGGATTCTCATGACCTGGCGTGTCTCTGTGTGTTGGGTGGGTGGGTCTGAGCATTATCAGCGTAACCTGGTTCTGCACCCTGAGAACACATGCTGCTCATTTCAGCCCAGAGAAGGTTTCACTTCTTCAGTCCGTTAGCTCTTCTCTCGTCATCTGTAACACTGAGATAAACATCCCAATGGTTCGCTGTACCTGGTCCACTTCTTCAGTCCGTTAGCTCTTCTCTCTCATCTGTAACACTGAGATAAACATCCCAATGGTTCGCTGTACCTGGTCCACTTCTTCAGTCCGTTAGCTCTTCTCTCGTCATCTGTAACACTGAGATAAACATCCCAATGGTTCGCTGTACCTGGTCCTCTTCTTCAGTCCGTTAGCTCTTCTCTCTCATCTGTAACACTGAGATAAACATCCCAATGGTTCGCTGTACCTGGTCCTCTTCTTCAGTCCGTTAGCTCTTCTCTCGTCATCTGTAACACTGAGATAAACATCCCAATGGTTCGCTGTACCTGCTCCCCTTCTTCAGTCCGTTAGCTCTTCTCTCGTCATCTGTAACACTGAGATAAACATCCCAATGGTTCGCTGTACCTGCTCCCCTTCTTCAGTCCGTTAGCTCTTCTCTCGTCATCTGTAACACTGAGATAAACATCCCAAAGGTTCGCTGTACCTGGTCCACTTCTTCAGTCCGTTAGCTCTTCTCTCGTCATCTGTAACACTGAGATAAACATCCCAATGGTTCGCTGTACCTGGTCCTCTTCTTCAGTCCATGGTTCAATTAAAGTGTAAAAAAAACTACAAGATGAGGAAAAGGCTGCTGATTGTCCCCTTCAACTCCATCCATACTGAAGCAGTAACTATGCCAACAATGTATGGACTCACTGTATGGGCTGATCCACACATACCTGGCTGATTGGGAGGTGTGGTGGTTCTCAGCTGGTGGATGGGGCAGACATACATACCTGGGTGATTGGGAGGTGTGGTGGTTCTCAGCTGGTGGATGGGGCAGACATACATACCTGGGTGATTGGGAGGTGTGGTGGTTCTCAGCTGGTGGATGGGGCAGACATACATACCTGGCTGATTGGGAGGTGTGGTGGTTCTCAGCTGGTGGATGGGGCAGACATACATACCTGGCTGATTGGGAGGCTCTGGTCTAAAGTAGTGGACTATAGCAGGAATAGGGTGCTATTTTAGATCAAATCTAATGTTATTTGTCACATGCTTCTTAAACAACAGGTGTAGATTGAACAGTGAAATAACTTGGCTCTATACACAATGAGTAACGATGAGTAACGATAACTTGGCTCTATACACAGTGCGTAACGACAACTTGGCTCCATACACAATGAGTAACGATGAGTAACGATAACTTGGCTCTATACACCATGAGTAACGATAACTTGGCTCCATACACAATGAGTAACGACAACTTGGCTCTATACACAATGAGTAACGACAACTTGGCTCTATACACAATGAATAACGACAACTTGGCTCCATACACAATGAGTAACGATAACTTGGCTCTATACACAATGAGTAACGACAACTTGGCTCCATACACAATGAGTAACGATGAGTAACGATAACTTGGCTCTATACACAGTGCGTAACGACAACTTGGCTCCATACACAATGAGTAACGATGAGTAACGATAACTTGGCTCTATACACCATGAGTAACGATAACTTGGCTCCATACACAATGAGTAACGATAACCTGGCTCTATACACAATGAGGTACGATAACTTGGCTCTATACACAATGAGTAACGATAACTTGGCTTTATACACACTGAGTAATGATAACTTGGCTCTATACACAATGCGTAACGAATGATAACTTGGCTCTATACACAATGAGGAATGATAACTTGGCTCTATACACAATAAGGAACGATAATTTGGCTCTATACACACTGAGTAATGATAACTTGGCTCTATACACACTGAGTAACGATAACTTGGCTCTATACACACTGAGTAACGATAACTTGGCTCTATACACACTGAGTAATGATAAACTTGGCTCTATACACACAATGAGTAACGATAACTTGGTTCTATACACTGAGTAACGATAACTTGAATAGCTGTTTGGTAGAGACGGCAGTAGATAGCAGGATAGGCTGTATGGTAGGAGACAGGACAGTAGATAACAGGATAGGCTGTTTGGTAGGAGACAGTGACAGCAGATAAACAGGATAGCCTGTTTGGTGGTGACAGGACAGCAGATATCAAGTGATAGGCTGCCTGGCAGAGACAGACAGCAGATGTCGGTGACAGGCTGCCTAAGTGGTGGAGACAGGACAGCAGATAGCAGGATAGGCTGTTTGGTAGGAGACAGGACAGTAGATAAATAAGTGATAGGCTGTTTGGTAGGAGACAGTGATGCAGATAGCAGGATAGGCTGTTTGGTAGGAGACAGACAGTAGATAACAGGATAGGCTGTTTGGTAGGAGACAGGACAGTAGATAACAGGATAGGCTGTTTGGTAGGAGACAGGACAGTAGATAACAGGATAGGCTGTTTGGTAGGAGACAGGACAGTAGATAACAGGATAGGCTGTTTGGTAGGAGACAGGACAGTAGATAACAGGATAGGCTGTTTGGTAGGAGA
>NW_027039545.1:34678-73355 GCF_034236695.1 Oncorhynchus nerka
TCTCCTACCAAAGCAGCCCTGTCCTGTTATCTACTGTCCTGTCTCCTACCAAACAGCCTATCCTGTTATCTACTGTCCTGTCTCCTACCAAACAGCCTATCCTGTTATCTACTGTCTGTCTCTACCAAACAGACTATCCTGTAAGTAATCTACTGTCCCTGTCTCCTGCCAAACAGCCTATCCTGTTATCTACTGTCCTGTCTCCTACCAAACAGCCTATCCTGTTATCTACTGTCTGTCTCCTACCAAACAGCCTATCCTGCTATCTACTGTCTGTATCCCTACCAAACAGCCTATCCTGTTATCTACTGTCCCTGTCTCCTACCAAACAGCCTATCCTGCTATCTACTGTCCTGTCTCCTACCAAACAGCCTATCCTGTTATCTACTGTCCTGTCTCCTACCAAACAGCCTATCCTGTTATCTACTGTCCTGTCTCCCACCAAACAGCCTGTCCTGCTATCTACTGTCCTGTCTCCTACCAAACAGCCTATCCTGTTATCTACTGTCCTGTCTCCTACCAAACAGCCTGTCCTGCTATCTACTGTCCTGTCTCCTACCAAACAGCCTATCCTGTTATCTACTGTCCTGTCTCCTACCATACAGCCTGTACTGCTATCTACTGTCTGTCTCTACCAAACAGCCTATCCTGTTATCTACTGTCCCTGTCTCTACCAAACAGCCTATCCTGTTATCTACTGTCCTGTCTCTACCAAACAGCCTATCCTGTTATCTACTGTCCTGTCTCCTACCAAACAGCCTATCCTGTTATCTACTGTCCTGTCTCCTACCAAACAGCCTATCCTGTTATCTACTGTCCTGTCTCCTACCATACAGCCTATCCTGCTATCTACTGCCGTCTCCTACCAAACAGCTATTCAAGTTATCGTTACTCAGTGTATAGAACCAAGTTATCGTTACTCATTGTGTATAGAGCCAAGTTATCATTACTCAGTGTGTATAGAGCCAAGTTATCGTTACTCAGTGTGTATAGAGCCAAGTTATCGTTACTCAGTGTGTATAGAGCCAAGTTATCATTACTCAGTGTGTATAGAGCCAAATTATCGTTCCTTATTGTGTATAGAGCCAAGTTATCATTCCTCATTGTGTATAGAGCCAAGTTATCATTCGTTACGCATTGTGTATAGAGCCAAGTTATCATTACTCAGTGTGTATAAAGCCAAGTTATCGTTACTCATTGTGTATAGAGCCAAGTTATCGTACCTCATTGTGTATAGAGCCAGGTTATCGTTACTCATTGTGTATGGAGCCAAGTTATCGTTACTCATGGTGTATAGAGCCAAGTTATCGTTACTCATCGTTACTCATTGTGTATGGAGCCAAGTTGTCGTTACGCACTGTGTATAGAGCCAAGTTATCGTTACTCATCGTTACTCATTGTGTATGGAGCCAAGTTGTCGTTACTCATTGTGTATAGAGCCAAGTTATCGTTACTCATTGTGTATGGAGCCAAGTTGTCGTTATTCATTGTGTATAGAGCCAAGTTGTCGTTACTCATTGTGTATAGAGCCAAGTTGTCGTTACTCATTGTGTATGGAGCCAAGTTATCGTTACTCATGGTGTATAGAGCCAAGTTATCGTTACTCATCGTTACTCATTGTGTATGGAGCCAAGTTGTCGTTACGCACTGTGTATAGAGCCACGCACTGTTATCGTTACGTTACTCATCGTTACTCATTGTGTATAGAGCCAAGTTATTTCACTGTTCAATCTACACCTGTTGTTTAAGAAGCATGTGACAAATAACATTAGATTTGATCTAAAATAGCACCCTATTCCTGCTATAGTCCACTACTTTAGACCAGAGCCTCCCAATCACCCAGGTATGTATGGATCAGCCCATACAGTGAGTCCATACATCGTTGGCATAGTTACTGCTTCAGTATGGATGGAGTTGAAGGGGACAATCAGCAGCCTTTTCCTCATCTTGTAGTTTTTTTTTACACTTTAATTGAACCATGGACTGAAGAAGAGGACCAGGTACAGCGAACCATTGGGATGTTTATCTCAGTGTTACAGATGACGAGAGAAGAGCTAACGGACTGAAGAAGGGGACCAGGTACAGCGAACCTTTGGGATGTTTATCTCAGTGTTACAGATGACGAGAGAAGAGCTAACGGACTGAAGAAGGGGACCAGGTACAGCGAACCTTTGGGATGTTTATCTCAGTGTTACAGATGACGAGAGAAGAGCTAACGGACTGAAGAAGTGGACCAGGTACAGCGAACCATTGGGATGTTTATCTCAGTGTTACAGATGACGAGAGAAGAGCTAACGGACTGAAGAAGTGGACCAGGTACAGCGAACCATTGGGATGTTTATCTCAGTGTTACAGATGACGAGAGAAGAGCTAACGGACTGAAGAAGGGGAGCAGGTGTGAACCATTGGGATGTTTATCTCAGTGTTACAGATGACGAGAGAAGAGCTAACGGACTGAAGAAGTGGACCAGGTACAGCGAACCTTGGGATGTTTATCTCAGTGTTACAGATGACGAGAGAAGAGCTAACGGACTGAAGGGGGAGCAGGTACAGCGAACCATTGGGATGTTTATCTCAGTGTTACAGATGACGAGAGAAGAGCTAACGGACTGAAGAAGGGAGCAGGTACAGCGAACCATTGGGATGTTTATCTCAGTGTTACAGATGACGAGAGAAGAGCTAACGGACTGAAGAAGAGGACCAGGTACAGCGAACCATTGGGATGTTTATCTCAGTGTTACAGATGAGAGAGAAGAGCTAACGGACTGAAGAAGAGGACCAGGTACAGCGAACCATTGGGATGTTTATCTCAGTGTTACAGATGACGAGAGAAGAGCTAACGGACTGAAGAAGTGGACCAGGTACAGCGAACCATTGGGATGTTTATCTCAGTGTTACAGATGACGAGAGAAGAGCTAACGGACTGAAGAAGGGGAGCAGGTACAGCGAACCATTGGGATGTTTATCTCAGTGTTACAGATGACGAGAGAAGAGCTAACGGACTGAAGAAGTGGACCAGGTACAGCGAACCTTTGGGATGTTTATCTCAGTGTTACAGATGACGAGAGAAGAGCTAACGGACTGAAGAAGGGAGCAGGTACACCCGAACCATTGGGATGTTTATCTCAGTGTTACAGATGACGAGAGAAGAGCTAACGGACTGAAGAAGGGGAGCAGGTACAGCGAACCATTGGGATGTTTATCTCAGTGTTACAGATGACGAGAGAAGAGCTAACGGACTGAAGAAGAGGACCAGGTACAGCGAACCATTGGGATGTTTATCTCAGTGTTACAGATGAGAGAGAAGAGCTAACGGACTGAAGAAGAGGACCAGGTATGGCGAACCATTGGGATGTTTATCTCAGTGTTACAGATGAGAGAGAAGAGCTAACGGACTGAAGAAGAGGACCAGGTATGGCGAACCATTGGGATGTTTATCTCAGTGTTACAGATGACGAGAGAAGAGCTAACGGACTGAAGAAGTGAAACCTTCTCTGGGCTGAAATGAGCAGCATGTGTTCTCAGGGTGCAGAACCAGGTTACGCTGATAATGCTCAGACTCACCCACCCAACACACAGAGACACGCCAGGTCATGAGAATCCAGCCACCTCTCAGGAAGTCATGTGCCCAATCATCTAATGAACCATTATCCACCCTGAGGAAGTCATGTGCCCAATCATCTAATGAACCATTATCCTTCCTGAGGAAGTCATGTGCCCAATCATCTAATGAACCATTATCCACCCTGAGGAAGTCATGTACCCAATCATCTAATGAACCATTATCCTTCCTGAGGAAGTCATGTACCCAATCATCTAATGAACCATTATCCACCCTGAGGAAGTCATGTACCCAATCATCTAATGAACCATTATCCTTCCTGAGGAAGTCATGTACCCAATCATCTAATGAACCATTATCCTTCCTGAGGAAGTCATGTGCCCAATCATCTAATGAACCATTATCCACCCTCAGGAAGTCATGTGCCCAATCATCTAATGAACCATTATCCTTCCTGAGGAAGTCATGTACCCAATCATCTAATGAACCATTATCCTTCCTGAGGAAGTCATGTCCACCCTCAGGAAGTCAATCATCTAATGAACCATTATCCACCCTCAGGAAGTCATGTGCCCAATCATCTAATGAACCATTATCCTTCCTGAGGAAGTCATGTGCCCAATCATCTAATGAACCATTATCCTTCCTGAGGAAGTCATGTGCCCAATCATCTAATGAACCATTATCCTTCCTGAGGAAGTCATGTGCCCAATCATCTAATGAACCATTATCCTTCCTGAGGAAGTCATGTGCCCAATCATCTAATGAACCATTATCCACCCTCAGGAAGTCATGTGCCCAATCATCTAATGAACCATTATCCTTCCTGAGGAAGTCATGTGCCCAATCATCTAATGAACCATTATCCTTCCTGAGGAAGTCATGTGCCCAATCATCTAATGAACCATTATCCTTCCTGAGGAAGTCATGTGCCCAATCATCTAATGAACCATTATCCACCCTGAGGAAGTCATGTGCCCAATCATCTAATGAACCATTATCCTTCCTGAGGAAGTCATGTACCCAATCATCTAATGAACCATTATCCACCCTGAGGAAGTCATGTACCCAATCATCTAATGAACCATTATCCTTCCTGAGGAAGTCATGTGCCCAATCATCTAATGAACCATTATCCACCCTGAGGAAGTCATGTGCCCAATCATCTAATGAACCATTATCCTTCCTGAGGAAGTCATGTGCCCAATCATCTAATGAACCATTATCCACCCTGAGGAAGTCATGTGCCCAATCATCTAATGAACCATTATCCTTCCTGAGGAAGTCATGTGCCCAATCATCTAATGAACCATTATCCTTCCTGAGGAAGTCATGTGCCCAATCATCTAATGAACCATTATCCTTCCTGAGGAAGTCATGTGCCCAATCATCTAATGAACCATTATCCACCCTCAGGAAGTCATGTACCCAATCATCTAATGAACCATTATCCTGAGGAAGTCATTCACCCATTAATCATGAACCATTATCCTTCCTGAGGAAGTCATGTGCCCAATCATCTAATGAACCATTATCCACCCTCAGGAAGTCATGTGCCCAATCATCTAATGAACCATTATCCTTCCTGAGGAAGTCATGTGCCCAATCATCTAATGAACCATTATCCTTCCTGAGGAAGTCATGTGCCCAATCATCTAATGAACCATTATCCACCCTCAGGAAGTCATGTGCCCAATCATCTAATGAACCATTATCCTTCCTGAGGAAGTCATGTGCCCAATCATCTAATGAACCATTATCCTTCCTGAGGAAGTCATGTGCCCAATCATCTAATGAACCATTATCCTTCCTGAGGAAGTCATGTGCCCAATCATCTAATGAACCATTATCCTTCCTGAGGAAGTCATGTACCCAATCATCTAATGAACCATTATCCTTCCTGAGGAAGTCATGTGCCCAATCATCTAATGAACCATTATCCACCCTCAGGAAGTCATGTGCCCAATCATCTAATGAACCATTATCCTTCCTGAGGAAGTCATGTGCCCAATCATCTAATGAACCATTATCCTTCCTGAGGAAGTCATGTGCCCAATCATCTAATGAACCATTATCCTTCCTGAGGAAGTCATGTACCCAATCATCTAATGAACCATTATCCACCCTGAGGAAGTCATGTACCCAATCATCTAATGAACCATTATCCTTCCTGAGGAAGTCATGTACCCAATCATCTAATGAACCATTATCCACCCTGAGGAAGTCATGTACCCAATCATCTAATGAACCATTATCCTTCCTGAGGAAGTCATGTACCCAATCATCTAATGAACCATTATCCACCCTGAGGAAGTCATGTGCCCAATCATCTAATGAACCATTATCCTTCCTGAGGAAGTCATGTACCCAATCATCTAATGAACCATTATCCACCCTGAGGAAGTCATGTGCCCAATCATCTAATGAACCATTATCCTTCCTGAGGAAGTCATGTGCCCAATCATCTAATGAACCATTATCCTTCCTGAGGAAGTCATGTGCCCAATCATCTAATGAACCATTATCCTTCCTGAGGAAGTCATGTGCCCAATCATCTAATGCCCAGGAATCATCTAATGAACCATTATCCACCCTCAGGAAGTCCTACCCAATCATCTAATGAACCATTATCCACCCTCAGGAAGTCATGTGCCCAATCATCTAATGAACCATTATCCACCCTCAGGAAGTCATGTGCCCAATCATCTAATGAACCATTATCCACCCTCAGGAAGTCATGTGCCCAATCATCTAATGAACCATTATCCACCCTCAGGAAGTCATGTGCCCAATCATCTAATGAACCATTATCCACCCTGAGGAAGTCATGTGCCCAATCATCTAATGAACCATTATCCACCCTCAGGAAGTCATGTGCCCAATCATCTAATGAACCATTATCCTTCCTGAGGAAGTCATGTGCCCAATCATCTAATGAACCATTATCCACCCTCAGGAAGTCATGTGCCCAATCATCTAATGAACCATTATCCTTCCTGAGGAAGTCATGTGCCCAATCATCTAATGAACCATTATCCTTCCTGAGGAAGTCATGTGCCCAATCATCTAATGAACCATTATCCTTCCTGAGGAAGTCATGTGCCCAATCATCTAATGAACCATTATCCACCCTCAGGAAGTCATGTGCCCAATCATCTAATGAACCATTATCCACCCTCAGGAAGTCATGTGCCCAATCATCTAATGAACCATTATCCTTCCTGAGGAAGTCATGTGCCAATCATCTAATGAACCATTATCCACCCTCTCATGTGCCCAATCATCTAATGAACCATTATCCTTCCTGAGGAAGTCATGTGCCCAATCATCTAATGAACCATTATCCTTCCTGAGGAAGTCATGTGCCCAATCATCTAATGAACCATTATCCTTCCTGAGGAAGTCATGTGCCCAATCATCTAATGAACCATTATCCTTCCTGAGGAAGTCATGTACCCAATCATCTAATGAACCATTATCCTTCCTGAGGAAGTCATGTACCCAATCATCTAATGAACCATTATCCCTCAGGAAGTCATGTGCCCAATCATCTAATGAACCATTATCCTTCCTGAGGAAGTCATGTGCCCAATCATCTAATGAACCATTATCCTTCCTGAGGAAGTCATGTGCCCAATCATCTAATGAACCATTATCCTTCCTGAGGAAGTCATGTGCCCAATCATCTAATGAACCATTATCCTTCCTGAGGAAGTCATGTGCCCAATCATCTAATGAACCATTATCCTTCCTGAGGAAGTCATGTGCCCAATCATCTAATGAACCATTATATCCTTCATCTGAGGAAGTCATGTGCCCAATCATCTAATGAACCATTATCCTTCCTGAGGAAGTCATGTGCCCAATCATCTAATGAACCATTATCCACCCTGAGGAAGTCATGTGCCCAATCATCTAATGAACCATTATCCTTCCTGAGGAAGTCATGTACCCAATCATCTAATGAACCATTATCCTTCCTGAGGAAGTCATGTGCCCAATCATCTAATGAACCATTATCCTTCCTCAGGAAGTCATGTACCCAATCATCTAATGAACCATTATCCTTCCTGAAGTCATGTGCCCAATCATCTAATGAACCATTATCCTTCCTGAGGAAGTCATGTGCCCAATCATCTAATGAACCATTATCCTTCCTCAGGAAGTCATGTACCCAATCATCTAATGAACCATTATCCTTCCTGAGGAAGTCATGTGCCCAATCATCTAATGAACCATTATCCTTCCTGAGGAAGTCATGTACCCAATCATCTAATGAACCATTATCCTTCCTGAGGAAGTCATGTGCCCAATCATCTAATGAACCATTATCCTTCCTGAGGAAGTCATGTGCCCAATCATCTAATGAACCATTATCCACCCTCAGGAAGTCATGTGCCCAATCATCTAATGAACCATTATCCTTCCTGAGGAAGTCATGTGCCCAATCATCTAATGAACCATTATCCTTCCTGAGGAAGTCATGTGCCCAATCATCTAATGAACCATTATCCTTCCTGAGGAAGTCATGTGCCCAATCATCTAATGAACCATTATCCACCCTGAGGAAGTCATGTGCCCAATCATCTAATGAACCATTATCCACCCTGAGGATATTTTCTGCACCAATGATTGTGATTGTATGTATGTATGTATGTATTTATGTATGTATGTATGTATTTATGGTGTATCACTGGCAAACTGATTTCACAGACATGTGGGGCCCTCTACTGTCCATATTGACAAGGTGATTGTATGTATGTATAGTGTATCACTGGCAGACATGTGGGGCCCTCTACTGTCCATATTGACAAGGTGATTGTATTTATGTATAGTGTATCACTGGCAGACATGTGGGGCCCTCTACTGTCCATATTGACAAGGTTCTACTCAGATACAAGGGATTCTTTAAGCAGACAATATGCAGGAAAATAACTGACATACTGAAGAAGGTTGGAGCGAAGTAGAAGGTGCTCAACCAACGTCAGACGAGGTGCAACCAGCAATCCTATTGGCTGTCGAGGTGCAACCAGCAATCCTATTGGCTGTTGAGGTGTAAACAGCAATCCTATTGGCTGACGAGATGCAACCAACAATCCTATTGGCTGACGAGGTGCAACCAACAATCCTATTGGCTGACGAGGTGCAACCAACAATCCTATTGGCTGACGAGGTGCAACCAACAATCCTATTGGCTGTCGAGATTCAACGAGCAATCCTATTGGCTTTCGAGGTGCAACAAGCAATCCTATTGGCTGTCGAGGTGCAACAAGCAATCCTATTGGCTGTCGAGGTGCAACCAGCAATCCTATTGGCTGTCGAGGTGCAACCAGCAATCCTATTGGCTGTCGAGGTGCAACAAGCTATCCTATTGGCCGTCAGGTGAAGGCCCAATGCATCTCGATTCTAACTGAGCGAGTCTGAAGAAAACTAATAATACACAACACGGTTGATTAAATTAAAACATTTTTAATCAGTAAAAATCTGTTCAATATTTGACATGTAAAACAGCTGCATCTTCTCTATACCTGAATTAACATAGAAAGACATTTTTAGCGATTCTTGTAAAAATAGATTAATTTAACAAAAAGAAACAGAAACAAAATGCACATTCTCTATGGAGAAATCACTTGGTGCTCCTTGGAAAAATAAAAAAAACACAACCAAAAACCAGGCTTCAGAAGATAGCTTCTCACTACTAAACTCACCTAGGGTATATGTCCCAAATGGAAACCCTATTAGCTAGACTAGCACTGCATCTAGAATAGGGTGCCATTTGAGGCGTATTTCTAGTGTTCATCGGCCCATTGGGCTTATTCCATTTCTTGTCGTTCCATGTCACCTGCCCATTTGACTTGTATTTGTGTCTCTCTGTGACGAGGCTGGTCGCTCCTCTCTGACCTCACTGGGTAGAACCTTCTCCCGGACCACTAGCCCTTATGGATTCTAGAGTTGGCATTATGACTGGACATTCTAGAGTGTTACACACATTCTAAAGTCCGAAGCTTAGAGACGTCATCAACAACACTCTGCATTGTCTGTAGTATCATCTCCTTTCTTTTCCGTCTCTCTCTGGTCCCAGAGGACATCCTACATGGTTATAAAGCTGCTGTGTCTATGTCGTGTTCCCTCCTTCCACTAGGAGAGCATTATGAAGCTGTGATTCCTCTGGTCTCCCTCCTCCTCTACTCCCGCCATCTGTCAGGGCCCCCCGTAGTACCTCCTCTTTCCTCTAGGGGGGTCAAGAGGCTGTGATTCATCAGCTGTTTCCGTTCTACCAGCATTACTTGGCATGACATGCCCCTTCATCAAGAGGCCATAACTCCTCCTCCTCCCCCGTCTCCATGTCTCCTCCTCCCCTCTCTCTGTCTCCCTGGCTCTCAGGGCTCCCAGTAAAACCCTCAGCAGGGTATTCTCCTCCCCTGTCAAGAGGCCATATAACTCCTCTCCTCCCCTGTCGTCTCCTCCCCTGTCGTCTCCTCCTCCTCCTCCTCCTCCCCTGTCTCCTCCTCTTCGTTCTCCTCCTCCCCTCTCTCTGTCTCCCTGGCTCTCAGGGCTCCTAGTAAAACCCTCAGCAGGGTATTCTCCTCCCCTGTCAAGAGGCCATATAACTCCTCTCCTCCCCAGTCTCTCCTCCTCCTCCCCCCGTCTCCTCCTCCTCCTCCTCCCCCTGTCTCCTCCTCCGTCTCCTCCTCCCCTCTCTCTGTCTCCCTGGCTCCCAGTAAAACCCTCAGCAGGGTATTCTCCTCCCCTGTCAAGAGGCCATATAACTCCTTTCCTCCCCTGTCGTCTCCTCCTCCCCTGTCTCCTCCCCCCTCCTCCCCCTGTCTCTCTTCTTCGTTCTCCTCCTCCCCTCTCTCTGTCTCCCTGGCTCTCAGGGCTCCCAGTAAAACCCTCAGCAGGGTATTCTCCTCCCCTGTCAAGAGGCCATATAACTCCTCTCCTCCCCTGTCGTCTCCTCCTCCTCCCCCGTCTCCTCCTCTTCGTTCTCCTCCTCCCCTCTCTCTGTCTCCCTGGCTCTCAGGGCTCCCAGTAAAACCCTCAGCAGGGTATTCTCCTCCCCTGTCAAGAGGCCATATAACTCCTCTCCTCCCCTGTCGTCTCCTCCTCCCCAGTCTCCTCCTCCTCCTCCGTCTCCTCCTCCTCCCCTCTCTCTGTCTCCCTGGCTCTCAGAGCTCCCAGTAAAACCCTCAGCAGCGTATTCTCAGTGAGAAGGTTCTCTGATGCGTCCGCTAGTTCCTGTAGTCTCCTGACCGCCTCCCCTAACTGACGACTCTTCTCCTTGTGCTGCTCCACTAGGCTCAGCCTCTCGCGTTGCAGCTCGCCATTCTGGGACTGCAGCAGTGCATTGTGGGTCTCCAGGGCCATGGCGTCGAAGGATAACCGCCGGTTGTCTCGCCACAGCTGGGCCAGTTGGTTGGAGAGGCGCTGGCGTGCACGATGTAACGTCTGGACTTCTCCTTGTAGAGCGCGGAACTCCGCCTTGAGGAGAACGTGAGGGTGAGGGTCGGATCCGTCTGCTTTCATTGGCTGGTGGGCGGAGTCGGAGTGCTTCAGGATGAAGCGTAATAGGGTGGGGAGAGTGATGGGCGTGTCCTCCGGGAACTTGACGGACAGGTGTTTCCTAAGAGACGAAGAGAGTCAGGAAGTAACATTAGACTAGTTAGTCTAACTAAATGAGGCATGAGAGGCTGTGGGAAAATATTAGTGAATCATAGACCAAAGGTCTTGTTTAGTGACATCATAGAACAGTCCAACAGGTCTTGTTCAGTACACAGAGAACAGTCTATTCAACAACAGGTCTTGTTTAGTACAGAGAGAACAGTCTATTCAATATCAGGTCTTGTTCAGTACACAGAGAACAGTCTATTCAACAACAGGTCTTGTTCAGTACACAGAGAACAGTCTATTCAACAACAGGTCTTGTTTAGTACACAGAGAACAGTCTATTAGAACAGTCTATTCAACAACAGGTCTTGTTTAGTACACAGAGAACAGTCTATTCAACAACAGGTCTTGTTTAGTATGATGGGTAGAGTTCATGTTCTGTATTACCTGTGTCTGGGGAAGAGGACAGGTATGTGTTCTGTCTTACCAGTGTCTGGGGAAGAGGACAGGTATGTGTTCTGTCTTACCAGTGTCTGGGGAAGAGGACAGGTATGTGTTCTGTCTTACCAGTGTCTGGGGAAGAGGACAGGTATGTGTTCTGTCTTACCAGTGTCTGGGGAAGAGGACAGGTATGTGTTCTGTCTTACCAGTGTCTGGGGAAGAGGAGGACAGGTATGTGTTCTGTATTACCTGTGTCTGAGGAAGAGGAGGACAGGTATGTGTTCTGTATTACCTGTGTCTGGGGAAGAGGAGGACAGAGGGGAAGTGATCCACCATGAACTCCCACGGCAGGTCGTTACGCGCCACGTTCACCCTACACACAGAGACAGTATGACGTCACATCCTGTTACTACAGGAAGTTTAACTGTAAACAGTTGAATATCAATGGTATGTAAAAAAGCTAAATAAAATTCAACCCAATTCAGCACTACATCACAAAATAGAAACAACCCCCCCCAACCAGTCAGCCAGCCAGTCAGCCAGCCAGCCAACCAGCCAGTCAGCGAGCCAGCCAGCCAGCCAGCCAGTCAACCAGCCAGTCAGCGAGCGAGCCAGCCAGCCAACCAGCGAGCCAACCAGTCAGCCAACAAGTCAGCCAGCCAGCCAACAAGTCAGCCAGCCAACCAGTCAGCCAGCCAACCAGTCAGTCAGCCAACCAGTCAGTCAGCCACCCAAGCTGCCAGTCAGTCAGCTAGCCAACAAGTCAGCCAGCCAACCAAGCTGCCAGCCAACCAGCGAGCCAGTCAGCGAGCCAACCAGCCAACCAACCAGCCAGTCAGCGAGCCAGTCAGTGAGCCAACCAGTCAGCCAACCAGTCAGTCAGCCAACCAGTCAGCCAGCCAACCAGTCAGTCAACCAGTCAGTCAGTCAGTCAACCAGCCAGCCAGTCAGCCACCCAAGCTGCCAGCCAGTCAGTCAGTCAGCCAACCA
Source organism: Oncorhynchus nerka (assembly GCF_034236695.1). Lineage (NCBI taxonomy): Eukaryota > Metazoa > Chordata > Actinopteri > Salmoniformes > Salmonidae > Oncorhynchus > Oncorhynchus nerka. Next base: position 47,280 of record NW_027039545.1, read on the forward strand.
ACCAGTCAGTCAACCAGTCAGTCAACCAGTCAGTCAGCCAGCCAGCCAGCCAGCCACCCAAGCTGCCAGCCAGTCAGTCAGCCAGTCAGCCAGCCAGTCAGTCAGCCCTACCTGGCGATGGTGACGGTGCTGTTTCCACGGAACATTCTAGCCAGCTGGATGATGACGTGGTTTAGAACAGAGCAGTATCCACACCACTGACTGTAGTAGAACAGCACCACATCCTGGAGAACACAACACGTTTTATATCCACACCACTGACTGTAGTAGAACAGCACCACATCCTGGAGAACACAACACGTTTTATATCCACACCACTGACTGTAGTAGAACAGCACCACATCCTGGAGAACACAACACGTTTTATATCCATAACCACTGACTGTAGTAGAACAGCACCACATCCTGGAGAACACAACACGTTTTATATCCATAACCACTGACTGTAGTAGAACAGCACCACATCCTGGAGAACACAACACATTTTATATCCATAACCACTGACTGTAGTAGAACAGCACCACATCCTGGAGAACACAAACGTTTTATATCCAACCACTGACTGTAGTAGAACAGCACCACATCCTGGAGAACACAACACGTTTTATATCCATAACCACTGACTGTAGTAGAACAGCACCACATCCTGGAGAACACAACACGTTTTATATCCATAACCACTGACTGTAGTAGAACAGCACCACATCCTGGAGAACACAACACGTTTTATATCCATAACCACTGACTGTAGTAGAACAGCACCACATCCTGGAGAACACAACACGTTTTATATCCATAACCACTGACTGTAGTAGAACAGCACCACATCCTGGAGAACACAACACGTTTTATAGCCACACCACTGACTGTAGTAGAACAGCACCACATCCTGGAGAACACAACACGTTTTATATCCATAACCACTGACTGTAGTAGAACAGCACCACATCCTGGAGAACACAACACGTTTTATATCCATAACCACTGACTGTAGTAGAACAGCACCACATCCTGGAGAACACAACACATTAAAGATGTTTTATAGCCACACCACTGACTGTAGTAGAACAGCACCACATCCTGGAGAACACAACACGTTTTATATCCATAACCACTGACTGTAGTAGAACAGCACCACATCCTGGAGAACACAACACGTTTTATAGCCACACCACTGACTGTAGTAGAACAGCACCCATCCTGGAGACGTTTTATAGCCATAACCACTGACTGTAGTAGAACAGCACCACATCCTGGAGAACACAACACGTTTTATATCCATAACCACTGACTGTAGTAGAACAGCACCACATCCTGGAGAACACAACACGTTTTATATCCATAACCACTGACTGTAGTAGAACAGCACCACATCCTGGAGAACACAACACGTTTTATATCCATAACCACTGACTGTAGTAGAACAGCACCACATCCTGGAGAACACAACACGTTTTATAGCCATAACCACTGACTGTAGTAGAACAGCACCACATCCTGGAGAACACAACACGTTTTATAGCCATAACCACTGACTGTAGTAGAACAGCACCACATCCTGGAGAACACAACACGTTTTATAGCCATAACCACTGACTGTAGTAGAACAGCACCACATCCTGGAGAACACAACACGTTTTATAGCCATAACCACTGACTGTAGTAGAACAGCACCACATCCTGGAGAACACAACACGTTTTATAGCCATAACCACTGACTGTAGTAGAACAGCACCACATCCTGGAGAACACAACACGTTTTATAGCCATAACCACTGACTGTAGTAGAACAGCACCACATCCTGGAGAACACAACACGTTTTATATCCATAACCACTGACTGTAGTAGAACAGCACCACATCCTGGAGAACACAACACGTTTTATAGCCATAACCACTGACTGTAGTAGAACAGCACCACATCCTGGAGAACACAACACGTTTTATAGCCATAACCACTGACTGTAGTAGAACAGCACCACATCCTGGAGAACACAACACATTAAAGACGTTTTATATCCATAACCACTGACTGTAGTAGAACAGCACCACATCCTGGAGAACACAACACGTTAAAGAGTGATTTATCACATTCATCAAGAAAAGCTGTTTTATAGCCATAAGCCCTGTCCATCCTAGAAACCAGAAACCAGTCTGAACTGAACAACTACAACTAGGACGTGTCTTTAAAGGTCTGTCAAATCAAACCACACAGTTATTATGGTGTTAAACCAGTGTGAGGTGGTGGTGAGGACCACCTTCCCTCTCCCTCCCTCCCTCTCCTCCTCTCTCCCTCCCTGCTCCTCCTCTCTCATTTTTACTCCTCCTCTCCCTGGCTGCCTCCTCTCTCTCCTCCCTCTCCCCTCCTCATTTTTCTCTCTCCTTTCTACTCCCTCTCTCTCCTCCCTCCTCCTCCTCATTTTCCTCTCTCCTTTCTACTCCGTCTCCCTGGATGCCTCCTCTCTCTCCTCCCTCCCTGCTCCTCCTCCCTGCTCCTCCTCTCTCTCTCTTCCTCCCTCCCTCTCCACTCCTCCCTCATTTTCTCCTCCTTTCTACTCCCTCTCCCTGGCTGCCTCCTCTCTCTCCTCCTCCCTGCTTCTCCCTTTCCTCCTTTTCCTCTTTCCTTTCTACTCCGTCTCCCTGGATGCCTCCTCTCTCTCACCCACCCTGTGAGGATCCATGACAGTAGTAAGGAAAGAGGTGGTGGTCAGCTCTGAGATGAGGGGTCTCTTCTGGGTCCTCTCCTCCTCTCTCCTCCCCACCAGGCGTCTCTGCAGTGGGCTGTGGGAGGTGCTAAAGTTCCTGATGAACAACTCTGGAGGGACAAGACGACACACATGGGTATAAAGCTGTCTATTTTCCCTAGACCTGGCCTGGGTTCAAATACTATTAGAAATCTTTCAAATACTTTGCTTTAGCCTGCCTGGAGTGCCAGATGGGTGGGGTTTGCAGTTTCAGGACGTTTCTATTGGTCCATTAAGCCAGGCCAGCTCAATCAAGCACAGCTGCAGAATTTTAAATTATTTCAAATGGTATTTAAACCCAGGTCTGTTTCCAAGTAGACAGTGACTCTAACAGTAGCTAGTTGACCCTGTAGCTCCCCAGAGACTCTGTAACAGTAGCTAGTTGACCCTGTAGCTCCCCAGAGACTCTAACAGTAGCTAGTTGACCCTGTAGCTCCCCAGAGACTCTCTAACAGTAGCTAGTTGACCCAGTAGCTCCCCAGTGACTCTAACAGCAGCTAGTTGACCCTGTAGCTCCCCAGTGACTCTGTAACAGTAGCTAGTTGACCCAGTAGCTCCCCAGTCTTACCCAGAGACTCTGTAACAGTAGCTAGTTGACCCAGTAGCTCCACAGTCTTACCCAGTGACTCTGTAACAGTAGCTAGTTGACCCAGTAACTCCCCAGAGACTCTGTAACAGTAGCTAGTTGACCCAGTAACTCCCCAGTCTTACCCAGTGACTCTGTAACAGTAGCTAGTTGACCCAGTAACTCCCCAGAGACTCTGTAACAGTAGCTAGTTGACCCAGTAACTCCCCAGAGACTCTGTACCAGTAGCTAGTTGACCCTGTAACTCCCCAGAGACTCTGTAACAGTAGCTAGTTGACCCTGTAGCTCCCCAGTCATACCCAGAGACTCTAACAGTAGCTAGTTGACCCTGTAGCTCCCCAGAGACTCTGTAACAGTAGCTAGTTGACCCAGTAGCTCCTCAGTCTTACCCAGAGACTCTGTAACAGTAGCTAGTTGACCCAGTAACTCCCCAGTCTTACCCAGAGACTCTGTAACAGTAGCTAGTTGACCCAGTATCTCCCCAGTCTTACCCAGAGACTCTGTAACAGTAGCGGTTCCTCTGTGGTCCAGAACGTAGTGCACCTCATCCTTCAGGTTCACGATGGTCACAAATGACTGTGCGCCATCACCGGTCCCGTTGCCTAGCAACCTTCCTAACTCCCCCAGGCCACCGCCACCCATCTCGGCGTTGCCTAGCGCCCCGAGACGCACCGCCAGCGGCCAGTGGAGGGCGGAGTCCAGGATGTAGAACCTGAGCGTCTTATTTGTCCGACACCTCAACCCTTTAATCCCGCCTGCATCCTGGTCCTGGGAGGACGGGGAGGAGTCCTGGGAGGAAGATGGTGAGGGAGGGGGTGTCCCTAACCCCTCGTTGTCTAGCCCTAGCCCCTGATGTGGGGGAAGGGAAACCCCTAGCTGTCCCAGAGTTCTACAACAGGCACTATAGCGACCTGACGACGGGCTGTAGCTACTCAGGATGTTACTACAGGCAACCGTCGTCGCCGTCGCAGCAACAGGTAGGCAGCATCGTCTGAGGTAGGACTGGAGCACGGCAGCGCCAGCTGATGTCTGGGAGGGGAAGGTGCACAGGGGAGAGCGACCCGGATTGGACTGGTTGAGACAAAGCTCACACACCCTGGAGGTGGAGCCTGGAAGGGGGTGTGGCCTGGGCAGAACCACTGAGAGGCAGCAGAGAGGGGGGGACAGGGGCTGGGAGGGTCCACTGTAGTAGTGGTCAGAGGGGTGGTGGTGGTGAGGGGAGTCGCTACAGGAATGGTAGCGAACCGCGACGTCTGCAATCTAGAAGGGGGTCGAAGAGTTAAATTAATGTGGATATAAAAATGGAGAGATTTAGACATTCTCATCTTCAGAGATCTGAAGCCGTCTGACTACATTCATCTAGATGGAACAATTCACAATGATGTTCTCGAGCCATGTTTTATTCTTCATCACATCAAAATATGAAATGTTGTAGTAAATTTATTTTATTTTATTGTAGTTGTAGTAGTGGTTGATGTAAGGGTCGTCGTTGTTGTCGTGGTGACTCACCTGCGTCAGCAGCGGGTCGGGGCCGTGCCCCAGGGGATTGTGGGGCAGGAAGAGCAGGAGGGCAGGGCCTTTGGTCAGTTCCTGCTCCAGAAGGCGGGACTTAGCACCAGTCGGCGCCAGCCATTGGAGGGACGGTCTCGCGGTGCTCAAAGACCCAGGAACAGATGCCTTCAGAGGTGAAGTTACGCTCCCAACTAGGGAAAATCTGAGGGGGAGGGAGGAGAGAGAGGGGAGAGAGGGGAGAGGGGATAGAGAGGGAGTCAGGGGGAGAGAGGGGGGAGAGGGGAGAGGGATAGAGAGGGGAGTCGGGGGGGGGGATAGAGAGGGGGAGATAGAGGGGATAGAGGGATAGAGGAAGAGACGGGGAGATAGAGGGGATAGAGAGAGGGGATAGACGGGGGAGAGGAGTCAGGGGAGACGGGGAGAGACGGGAGAGAGAGGGAGAGATGGGATAGAGGGGGAGTCAGGGGGAGACAGGGGGAGAGACGGGGGAGAGAGAGGGAGACGGGGATAGAGAGGGGAGAGACGGGGAGAGGGGAGGGATAGAGGGGAGGGAGTCAGGGGGGGGTCAGATAGAGAGGGGAGAGGGGAGAGGGGGATAGGGGAGAGAGAGGGGGGAGAGGGGATAGAGAGGGGGAGAGATCAGGGGGAGACGGGGAGAGATGGGGGAGACAGGGGAGAGAGAGGGGATAGAGAGGGGGAGAGGGGGAGATGGGATAGAGGGGGGAGAGGGGATAGATGGGAGAGACGGGGAGAGGGAGTCAGGGGGAGAGAGGGGATAGAGAGGGGATAGAGACGGGAGAGATGGGATAGAGGGGGATAGAGAGGGGATAGACGGGGAGGGGGAGACGGGATGGAGAGGGGAGAGGGATAGGGGGATAGACGGGATAGAGGGGGAGACGGGAGAGGGGGGAGAGGGGGATAGAGAGGGGATAGAGAGACGGGATAGGGGGGAGACGGGATAGAGGGGGAGACAGGATAGAGGGGGAGACAGGGGATAGAGGGGATAGATGGGATAGAGGTGGGAGAGGGGGAGACGGGGGATAGAGGGGAGAGACGGGGAGATGGGATAGAGAGGGGACAGGGGGAGACGGGGAGATGGGATAGAGAGGGACAGGGGAGGGGATAGAGGTGGGATAGAGGGGAGATGGGATAGAGGGGGAGGGGGATAGAGACGGGGGATAGAGGGGGGAGACAGAAAGGTAAAGCTAAACCTCCATAGGAACAAATTACAGTACCAGGAGATATTCCTGAATATTTGACCCGACCAGGAGAAAGTCACTATCGCATTAGAGGAAACCAAGACTACTCTCAGGGCCGGCCTGCTGGTGCTCACTAGCAGGAGTGACTTTACCCAGCAGGTCAGGATAATTAACGTGGCAGGATAATTACGTGGCAGGTCAGGATAATTGGCAGGCAGGATAGGATAATTAACGTGGCAGGTCAGGATAATTAACGTGGCAGGATAATTAACGTGGCAGGATAATTAACGTGGCAGGTTAGGATAATTAACGTGACAGGTTAGGATAATTAACGTGGCAGGATAATTAACGTGGCAGGATAAATAACGTGGCAGGTTAGGATAATTAACGTGGCAGGGCAGGATAATTAAGGATAATTAACGTGGCAGGTTAGGATAATTAACGTGGCAGGATAATTAACGTGGCAGGGCAGGATAATTAACGTGGCAGGATAGGATAATTAACGTGGCAGGTCAGGATAATTAACGTGGCAGGATAATTAACGTGGCAGGATAATTAACGTGGCAGGATAATTAACGTGGCAGGTTAGGATAATTAACGTGACAGGTCAGGATAATTAACGTGGCAGGATAATTAACGTGGCAGGATAATTAACGTGGCAGGTTAGGATAATTAACGTGACAGGTTAATTAACGTGGCAGGATAATTAACGTGGCAGGGCAGGATAATTAACGTGGCAGGATAATTAGGTTGGCAGGTCAGGAAAAGGGTTGGCAGGATAATTGTCCCCAGGGCAGGACCAGGTCGTGGCAGGTTAAAAAGGAAAAAACAGTCTTGGCAGGTTAGGATCATAACGTGGCAGGTTAGGATCATCACGTGGCAGGTTGAGGATCACCACGTGGCAGGTTAGTAATTGGGTTTAGGTTAAGAAAAGGTTAGCTAAAATTGTCCCCTGATCTACAACCAGGTCTGCCCTTAAAAAAAAAAACAGTCTTGGTTTCCACTAATGCGACTCTGGGCCCTGACAAGTCTGTTTGTCACGTGCTGATGACATCACCACTGAGCAGTGAGTAGTTGAAGTGTCGGTAGACAAGGGGTGGGCGTGTGTCGACTGACCAATGAGGAGTTGACGTGTCAGTAGACAAGGGGGTGGGCGTGTGTCGACTGACAAGGGGGGTGGGCGTATGTCGACTGACCAATGAGGAGTTGAAGTGTCGGTAGACAAGGGGGGTGGGCGTGTGTCGACTGACCAATGAGGAGTTGAAGTGTCGGTAGACAAGGGGGGTGGGCGTGTGTCGACTGACCAATGAGGAGTTGAAGTGTCGGTAGACAAGGGGGGTTGGCGTGTGTCGACTGACCAATGAGGAGTTGAAGTGTGTCAGTAGACAAGGGGGGTGGGCGTGTGTCGACTGACCAATGAGGAGTTGAAGTGTCGGTAGACAAGGGGGGTGGGCGTGTGTCGACTGACCAATGAGGAGTTGAAGTGTCGGTGCAGGTAGACTGTCTGGTCATCTCTGACTGAGATGGACTCTGCCACCTGTCTACTGGTCACCACCCCGAAACGCACCGCACCACGGAAGTCTGAGGCAGGGAAGAGCAACACACACTTTCATTGATCTTTTACTTCTCATTTCTATAGTCACAGAACTAGAATGAGTAGAACAGGCCTTGCTATGTATTGGGCAGGTCTATTCATTCTATTTCAATGGCTATGACATTCTACTCCGGTGGCAAAAACCCCAGCAGGTAGCTTACACTGGATTAGAGGACTTCTTCAGGGCTTTCAGGGGGAGTTAGCCAGTTAGTTACCTCTCTTCAGGGCATGTTAGCATGAGGTTCAGGGCTTTTACAGTTACCTCTCTTCAGGGCTTTAGGGAGTTAGCCAGTTAGCATGTAGAGGTTAGCTTACCTCTCTTCAGGGCTTTAGGGAGTTAGCATGTAGCGGTTAGCTTACCTCTCTTCAGGGCTTTAGGGAGTTAGCTCTCTTCAAGGCTTTAGGGAGTTAGCATGTAGCGGTTAGCTTACCTCTCTTCAAGGCCTGCAGAGCTGAGGAGAGGTATGTGATGTAGCCGGGAGGCTGAGGAGAAGAGTTGAACTGGAAATAACCCACTACCCCGGCTGGGAGGCAGGAGAGGAAAACAGACATGAAACACGTGACTTGGGTTGCAAAAATCCAGTAGCTTCCTCAAAATTCAAAGGTTTTCCAGAAACCTTGGTTAGAGGATTCTGGATTTCCTGTTTATTCCCTCCTGATTCTGTGAATCCTCCAAACAGGATTTCTGTTCAACCTGGGCATTATGGGAAAGGTACTGTGACATCACAGGTCATAGAAGCAGTAGAAGCAGTCAGCCATGTCAGAAAGACTCACTTTTAATCTAGGTCTTATCTACAGGCTAAACCCTGCTAGCAAAACAAACCAGGCTCTCTGTTGTGACAGACAGAGGCACTACAGAAAGGATTAAACAAAAAAACTGGCTAAACAGCTCCTCCAGAACATAACACCCTCCACCATACCGTACACGACACCTGACCCACAGGTACACCACACCTAGTGGACCACTCCCAAATGGCACCCGGTTCCCTATATATAGGTGTCCTACTGTTTAACCATGGCCCTGTAGGGCACGATAAAGGAACAGGGTTTCATTTGAGATATGATCACTCATTGTGACATCGAACTCTTGTCTTTCAACAGAAAAATAACACCCAAAGCATAACACTCATTTCCTCTCATCTCTTTGTTTCTCTGCTCTGTCTTTATTCTTATTCCCTTCAGCCCCACCCCCCATTCTTATCCCCTTATATCCCCCCCCATACCTCATGATAAGACAGGAAGTCTTGTAGTGTGGCTCGTGATGGTAGGTAGGTCAGTGGGGTGATGACTCTCAGGATGAACCCTCTACATAGGAAGCCAGGAACGGACCCTTGTACTCTATAGGGCCAAACCTCCAGAACCAGACAGGGGAGACAGATACAACATGTGTAGGAGGACCCATTTAGAACCAGACAGGGGGGGCAGATACAACATGTCAGATAGGAGGACCCATTTAGAACCAGACAGGGGGGGGGACAGATACAACATGTCAGAGTAGGAGGACCCATTTAGAACCAGACAGGGGGGGACAGATACAACATGTCAGAGTAGGAGGACCCATTTAGAACCAGACAGGGGGGGACTACAACATGTCAGACATGTAGGAGGACCCATTTAGAACCAGACAGGGGGGGAAGATACAACATGTCAGATGTAGGAGGACCCATTTAGAACCAGACAGGGGGTGACAGATACAACATGTCAGAGTAGGAGGACCCATTTAGAACCAGACCAGATACAACATGTCAGAGTAGGAGGACCCATTTACAACCAGAGAACCAGACAGATACAACATGTCAGAGTAGGAGGACCCATTTAGAACCAGACAGGGGGGACAGATACAACATGTCAGAGTAGGAGGACCCATTTAGAACCAGAGGGGGGGGATACAACATGTCAGAGTAGGAGGACCCATTTAGAACCAGACAGGGGGGGGATACAACATGTCAGAGTAGGAGGACCCATTTAGAACCAGACAGGGGGGGGACAGATACAACATGTCAGAGTAGGAGGACCCATTTAGAACCAGACAGGGGGGACAGATACAACATGTCAGAGTAGGAGGACCCATTTAGAACCAGACAGGGGGGGATACAACATGTCAGAGTAGGAGGACCCATTTAGAACCAGACAGGGGGGATACAACATGTCAGAGTAGGAGGACCCATTTAGAACCAGACAGGGGGGACAGATACAACATGTCAGAGTAGGAGGACCCATTTAGAACCAGACAGGGGGGGACAGAACATGTCAGAGTAGGAGGACCCATTTAGAACCAGACAGGGGGGACAGATACAACATGTCAGAGTAGGAGGACCCATTTAGAACCAGACAGGGGGGATACAACATGTCAGAGTAGGAGGACCCATTTAGAACCAGACAGGGGGGGGACAGATACAACATGTCAGAGTAGGAGGACCCATTTAGAACCAGACAGGGGGGGACAGATACAACATGTCAGAGTAGGAGGACCCATTTAGAACCAGATACAACATGTCAGAGTAGGAGGACCCATTTAGAACCAGACAACATGTCAGAGTAGGAGGACCCATTTAGAACCAGACAGGAGGGGGGGACAGATACAACATGTCAGAGTAGGAGGACCCATTTAGAACCAGACAGGGGGGACAGATACAACATGTCAGAGTAGGAGGACCCATTTAGAACCAGACAGGGGGGGGGGATACAACATGTCAGAGTAGGAGGACCCATTTAGAACCAGACATGTCAGAGTAGGAGGACCCATTTAGGAGGGGGGACAGATACAACATGTTAGGAGGACCCAGACAGGGGGGGGGGACAGATACAACATGTCAGAGTAGGAGGACCCATTTAGAACCAGACAGGGGGGATACAACATGTCAGAGTAGGAGGACCCATTTAGAACCAGACAGGGGGGGGACAGATACAACATGTCAGAGTAGGAGGACCCATTTAGAACCAGACAGGGGGGGACAGATACAACATGTCAGAGTAGGAGGACCCATTTAGAACCAGACAGGGGGGATACAACATGTCAGAGTAGGAGGACCCATTTAGAACCAGACAGGGGGGGGGATACAACATGTCAGAGTAGGAGGACCCATTTAGAACCAGACAGGGGGGACAGATACAACATGTCAGAGGAGGACCCATTTAGGAGGACCCATTTAGAACCAGACAGGGGGGGACAGATACAACATGTCAGAGTAGGAGGACCCATTTAGAACCAGACAGGGGGGGGACAGATACAACATGTCAGAGTAGGAGGACCCATTTAGAACCAGACAGGGGGGGACAGATACAACATGTCAGAGTAGGAGGACCCATTTAGAACCAGACAGGGGGACAGAGACAACAACATGTCAGAGTAGGAGGACCCATTTAGAACCAGAGGGAGGGGGATACAACATGTCAGAGGAGGGGGACAGGGGGATACAACATGTCAGAGTAGGAGGACCCATTTTTAGGGGGGATACAACAGAGTAGGAGGACCCATTTAGAACCAGACAGGGGGGGATACAACATGTCAGAGTAGGAGGACCCATTTAGAACCAGACAGGGGGGGGGGACAGATACAACATGTCAGAGTAGGAGGACCCATTTAGAACCAGACAGGAGGGGGGGACAGATACAACATGTCAGAGTAGGAGGACCCATTTAGAACCAGACAGGGGACAGATACAACATGTCAGAGTAGGAGGACCCATTTAGAACCAGACAGGAGGATACAACATGTCAGAGTAGGAGGACCCATTTAGAACCATACAACATGTCAGAGTAGGAGGGAACCAGATACAACATGTCAGAGTAGGAGGACCCATTTAGAACCAGACAGGGGGGGGATACAACATGTCAGAGTAGGAGGACCCATTTAGAACCAGACAGGGGGACAGATACAACATGTCAGAGTAGGAGGACCCATTTAGAACCAGACAGGGGGGGACAGATACAACATGTCAGAGTAGGAGGACCCATTTAGAACCAGACAGGGGGGGACAGATACAACATGTCAGAGTAGGAGGACCCATTTAGAACCAGACAGATACAACATGTCAGAGTAGGAGGGAACCAGACAGGGGGGATACAACATGTCAGAGTAGGAGGACCCATTTAGAACCAGACAGGGGGGGGGACAGATACAACATGTCAGAGTAGGAGGACCCATTTAGAACCAGACAGGGGGAAACAACATGACAGTAGGGGGGATACAACATGTCAGAGTAGGAGGACCCATTTAGAACCAGATGTCAGTAGGGGGGACAGATACAACATGTCAGAGTAGGAGGACCCATTTAGAACCAGACAGGGGGGGATACAACATGTCAGAGTAGGAGGACCCATTTAGAACCAGACAGGGGGGGATACAACATGTCAGAGTAGGAGGACCCATTTAGAACCAGACAGGGGGGGGGGGATACAACATGTCAGAGTAGGAGGACCCATTTAGAACCAGACAGGGGGGGGATACAACATGTCAGAGTAGGAGGACCCATTTAGAACCAGACAGGGGGATACAACATGACAGGAGGACCCATTTAGAACCAGACAGGGGGGGGATACAACATGTCAGAGTAGGAGGACCCATTTAGAACCAGACAGGGGAGGACAGATACAACATGTCAGAGTAGGAGGACCCATTTAGAACCAGACAGGGGGGGGACAGATACAACATGTCAGAGTAGGAGGACCCATTTAGAACCAGACAGGGGGACAGATACAACATGTCAGAGTAGGAGGACCCATTTAGAACCAGACAGGGGGGACAGATACAACATGTCAGAGTAGGAGGACCCATTTAGAACCAGACAGACAGGATTTAGAACCAGACAACATGTCAGAGTAGGAGGACCCATTTAGAACCAGACAGGGGGGGATGTCAGAGAGGGGGAACCAGACAGGGGGATACAACATGTCAGAGTAGGAGGACCATTTAGAACCAGACAGATACAACATGTGGATGACCCATTTAGAACCAGACAGGGGGGGGACAGATACAACATGTCAGAGTAGGAGGACCCATTTAGAACCAGACAGGGGGGACAGATACAACATGGGGGAGACCCATTTAGAACCAACATGTCAGATACAACATGTCAGGAGAGGACCCATTTAGAACCAGACAGGGGGGATACAACATGTCAGAGTAGGAACCCATTTAGAACCAGACGGGGGGGTGGATACAACATGGATAGGAGGACCCATTTAGAACCAGACAGGGGACAGATTTACAACATGTCAGAGTAGGAGGACCCATTTAGAACCAGACAGGAGGGGGGGACAGATACAACATGTCAGAGTAGGAGGACCCATTTAGAACCAGACAGGGGGGGACAGATACAACATGTCTGACCCATTTAGAACCAGACAGGGGGGGACCAGATACAACCAGAGTAGGAGGACCCATTTAGAACCAGACAGGGGGACAGATACAACATGTCAGAGTAGAACCAGAGGATACAATTTAGAACCAGAACAGACAGGGGGGGACAGATACAACATGTCAGAGTAGGAGGACCCATTTAGAACCAGACAGGGGGGACAGACACAACATGTCAGAGTAGGAGGACCCATTTAGAACCAGACAGGAGGGGGACAGACAACATGTCAGAGTAGGACAGTACAAGGGTCCGCATTCTCCCTCTAGGAATGACAGGGTATAGATATAGAGCAACTAGACTACACATTGAACTGCACTAGAACAGGTAGGTGACAGGATATAGATTAGAGCAACTAGACTACCTCCTTTACCTCTTGTAGAACAGGTGGATGACAGGGTATAGATATAGAGCAACACTATATCTCCTTTACCTCTTGTAGAACAGGTGGATGACAGGATATAGATATAGGGCAACTAGACTATATCTCCTTTACCTCTTGTAGAACAGGTGGATGACAGGATATAGATATAGAGCTAGACTATATCTCCTTTACCTCTTGTAGAACAGGTGGATGACAGGATATTGGTAGAAGCTCTTCTGTTTCCTGCATTTCCCCTGGCTCCACCAACAGTTCACTGCCACAAACTGCACCTGTACAAACAGACAGCAGAGGCAGAATAAGACCACAGCACACCACCTGTACAGACCAGGAGTCCCATTTAGAAACAGCTTCACAATTTAATACAGTAACTAGGAGGTGTATTGAGTTGTACTGTCTACAGTAGAAACAGACTGGCAACCTTTAGCACCATGCAACAGATAGACCAGGGTGTATTCATTAGTCCAAAACCGTTGCATAAACATTTGGTCTGTTGCAAAACATTTTGCAACAGAAACCTCTTCCTCCAAATGGAAAACATTTTGCAATGAAAACAAGTTTCTATACAACAAATTCAAGTAGGTCCCACCCTGTTTGCTTCCTGAGCAGTAAACAGTTTCCATTGCAAAAGGTTTTGCAACAGGCCAAATGTTTATGCAACGGTCTGTGACTAATGAATACAACCCTGTTCTGAAATATACTGTTCTGAACCAACCCTCAGCAGGATAAGCCAGTCCACAATAGTGCAGTTCCCTGCCTGTCTGGCCAGCCTCCGGACGACCTCTTGGCGAGTGGCGATGAAGTGTGAGTGCGTGTGTGTGTGTGTGTGTGTGTGTGCGTACATTCCTGTGTGTGTACCTGTTTGACCAGCCTCCGTGCGACCGCCTGGACCTCGTGGCGAGCGGCGATGGAGTGTGAGCGTGTGTGTGTGTACCTGTTTGACCAGCCTCCGTGTGACCTCCTGGACCTTGTGGCGAGCGGCGATGGAGTGTGAGCGTGTGTGTACCTGTTTGACCAGCCTCCGTGCGACCTCCTGGACCTCATGGCGAGCGGCGATGGAGTGTGAGCGTGTGTGTACCTGTTTGACCAGCCTCCGTGCGACCTCCTGGACCTCGTGGCGCGATGGAGTGTGAGCGTGTGTGTACCTGTTTGACCAGCCTCCGTGCGACCTCCTGGACCTCGTGGCGAGCGGCGATGGAGTGTGAGCGTGTGTGTACCTGTTTGACCAGCCTCCGTGCGACCTCCTGGACCTCGTGGCGATGGAGTGTGAGCGTGTGTGTACCTGTTTGACCAGCCTCCGTGCGACCTCCTGGACCTCGTGGCGAGCGGCGATGGAGTGTGAGCGTGTGTGTACCTGTTTGACCAGCCTCCGTGCGACCTCCTGGACCTCGTGGCGATGGAGTGTGAGCGTGTGTGTACCTGTTTGACCAGCCTCCGTGCGACCTCCTGGACCTCGTGGCGAGCGGCGATGGAGTGTGAGCGTGTGTGTACCTGTTTGACCAGCCTCCGTGCGACCTCCTGGACCTCGTGGCGAGCGGCGATGGAGTGTGAGCGTGTGTGTGTGTACCTGTTTGACCAGCCTCCGTGCGACCTCCTGGACCTCGTGGCGAGCGGCGATGGAGTGTGAGCGTGTGTGTACCTGTTTGACCAGCCTCCGTGCGACCTCCTGGACCTCGTGGCGAGCGGCGATGGAGTGAGCACACCAGGGAGCATAGAAGAAGATGACGGACACCTCTGCCGCGCCCCTCAGCCTCTCCACCTGCTCCAGCTGACCCAGGTACAGGTCCACTACAGGGGCCTCGGCAGAGAAGAACCTCACCGGGGGACGCGCCGACGCAACCACATTCTTAGCCCGGCTAGGAGGGAGAAGAGGGACGGAAGGGGGTGTCAGAGAGAGAGACAGAGAGACAGAGACAGAGAGAGAGGAGGGATGGAAGGGGTGTCAGAGAGAGAGAGAGACAGAGAGACAGAGAGAGAGAAGACAGAGAGAGAGAGAGACAGAGACAGAGACAGAGAGAGAGAAGAGGGATGGAAGGGGGTGTCAGAGAGAGAGAGAGACAGAGAGACAGACAGAGAGAGAGAAGAGGGATGGAAGGGGGTGTCAGAGAGAGAGAGAGAGAGAGACAGAGAGAGATACCCAACCAACGAACCGATGATTTCCACATCAAACACACTGCAGGTGAGTTAGCCGAGACTGTTCTCCACCTATAAAAAAGTTGCTTACAGCTGCACTAGGGTCAGACGGCCGCACTAGGGTCAGACGGCCGCACTAGGGTCAGACGGCCGCACTAGGGTCAGACGGCCGCACTAGGGTCAGACAGCCGCACAAGGGACAGACAGCTGCACTAGGGTCAGACAGCCGCACTAGGGTCAGACAGCCGCACTAGGGACAGACAGCTGCACTAGGGTCAGACAGCATTCTTCTGTAGATTAAGCCGGTGACAGATGTGGATCGGAAAAGCGTACCTCAATCCAGGGATGAGAATTTAGTTGTATTGAGACTTGTTTCTACTGTATTATTGACTGTATGTTTGTTCGACTCCATGTGTAACTCTGTGTTGTTGAATGTGTCGAACTGCTTTGCTTTATCTTGGCCAGGTCGCAATTGTAAATTAGAACTTGTTCTCAACTAGCCTACCTGGTTAAATAAAGGTGAAATAAAAAATATATATAAAAAAAATCTACTCAGGAATGCTGTTCGACCCCAGTGCAGCTGTAATCAATAGTGTCTCGGATCTGATGGCTAAACCATAACTATCAGCTATTGGAACATAGCCCACTGTTAAAGTTACAACTTCAGCCTAAGACAGATAGCTAGATCAGGGGGTTTTACCTAGGGGACCCCCAGTTGTTTTTTATCTATTCCAGAGTAAGCACACCTGATTCAACGAATCATCAAGCCGTTGTGAATTAGGTGAGCTTGTTCAGGGACACAACAAAACTGTGAAATGCCTGGTGGTTTGTCACTAAAAACCACAGATATCTACCGGCAGTTTATCAGCCATCCGAACGATGTTACCTACCTGCAGGTAAATGTAACCGCCAGTAGTAGCAGGACGCTCAGCAGTATCGCCCCGCAGACAAGCACTGGTCTCCGGGCCATCAGACTAGACACCTGCCTAAGAGACTGCCGCAGCCACCGAAGCATTACAGGGAACTACCCGGCTAGCCCTCCCATCGGATCTACACGCCCTGGCGGTATAAGGCCATTCAGCTAGCGGGCGGGGAGGTTGTAGGTTCCGCGAGGCGCGGTAGGGTTGTGTAGGTTCCGTAGGTTGCACATTTATCGTGTTTTGGGCAGAGTTTAGTTCAAACACGAACAAGCCAACCTTCCTTCCCCACGTAGACTTAGCTACTTCCGCAATGACGCTGCTCCACGTCAAGGGAGCGTCGGGAAGTAATCGGTCAAATCGGAAAAGTAGAATCGTTAGAATTTATTGTAGTAGTAGTAGTTCAATACTCAATCAGAATAAAAGTGACTTAAACTATGAATTTACTCCATTACTTATAGTTCTAAATGGATACGTATTGCATCGTAAAAAGTAAGGTGGTTGTTTTGTAAGGTTTCGTGTTATGAATTGTTTCGTTATTGTCAGATTGTCTCTCAAACTGCTAAACCGCAGCTGCCGTATCTGTGGTATTACTGTCAAAGACCGCTAGGTCGGGTTCGTTCTCCACTGCAATGCTTTCTCTGAGTTTTGGGCATTGCAGCCGAATTTAAAGGCGATACTGACTAATACAAATAATATTTCTTAATAAATACTCGATATTATTTGTAGATCAGTCGGTCACAATTTCAGTCAGTTGGTCACAACTTACACATGACACATCACGGTTTTGAAGCAGTCATTCTTTCATTTTTATTTATTTAAGTAGGCAAGAACAAATTCTTATTTACAATGACGGCCTACCGGGGAACAGCGGGATAACTGCCTTGTTACAGAACGAGAGACGTTTACCTTGTCAGCTCGGGGATTCCAGCCAACAATCTTTCGGCTACTGGCCCTACACTCTAACCACCAGGCTACCTGCCGCCCCTACACTCTAACCACTAGGTTACCTGCCCCCTACACACTCTAACCACAGGCTACCTGCCGCCCCCTACACTCTAACCACCAGGCTACCTGCCGCCCCTACACTCCAACCACCAGGCTACCTGCCCCCCTACACTCTAACCACCAGGCTACCTGCCGCCCCCTACACTCTAACCACCAGGCTACCTGCCGCCCCTACACTCTAACCACCAGGCTACCTGCCGCCCCCACACTCTAACCACTAGGCTACCTGCCGCCCCTACACTCTAACCACCAGGCTACCTGCCGCCCTCCACTCTAACCACCAGGCTACCTGCCGCCCCTCCACTCTAACCACCAGGCTACCTGCCTCCCCCACACTCTAACCACTAGGCTACCTGCCGCCCCTACACTCTAACCACTAGGCTACCTGCCGCCCCTACACTCTAACCACCAGGCTACCTGCCGCCCTACACTCTAACCACTAGGCTACCTGCCGCCCCTACACTCTAACCACCAGGCTACCTGCCGCCCTACACTCTAACCACTAGGCTACCTGCCGCCCCTACACTCTAACCACCAGGCTACCTGCCGCCCCTACACTCTAACCACTAGGCTACCTGCCGCCCTACACTCTAACCACTAGGCTACCTGCCGCCCCTACACTCTAACCACTAGGCTACTTGCCTCCCTACACTCTAACCACTAGGCTACCTGCCCCTACACTCTAACCACCAGGCTACCTGCCGCCCTACACTCTAACCACTAGGCTACCTGCCGCCCTCCCCTAACCACTAGGCTACCTGCCGCCCCTCCACTCTAACCACTAGGCTACCTGCCGCCCCTACACTCTAACCACTAGGCTACCTGCCGCCCCTACACTCTAACCACTAGGCTACCTGCCGCCCTACCTCTAACCACTAGGCTACCTGCCGCCCTACACTCTAACCACTAGGCTACCTGCCGCCCCTACACTCTAACCACTAGGCTACCTGCCGCCCCCTACACTCTAACCACTAGGCTACCTGCCGCCCCTACACTCTAACCACTAGGCTACCTGCCGCTCTAACCACCAGGCTACCTGCCGCCCCTACACTCTAACCACTAGGCTACCTGCCGCCCCTACACTCTAACCACTAGGCTACCTGCCGCCCCTACACTCTAACCACTAGGCTACCTGCCGCCCTACACTCTAACCACCAGAATACCTGAAGCCCCAAGTCCAACACGGACAGTGTCCATGACCATGAAAGGTGTATTGAATCACAGGTATCGCCTCCTGGGTGGATGCTGTCCTCAACCCCTGTCCTAAAATCAAAGTACATTCATTCTAATCTTAAACGGTCGGGGGACTGACCTATGATCAGCTTCCGGGTCAACCATTTGTTTTATCGCCTATGGTAGGAGTTCCCAAACCTAAATAAAAAATAATAAAAAAGGAGTTCCCAAACCTTTTTCTGGCCCACGACCCCATTTTGATATCTGAAAATCCTCGCGACCACAACCATGTTAAAAAACATATGTAATTAACAGCCAACGTTTCGTTTTTTATTTGGCGCCGTGGCAGTCAATTGAAAAACATTCTAACAATATTTCTGATTGTATTCTCAACTCACCACCACATACTTCAATGTGGGGCTATGACAGTCAATTGCAAATGAGTCTGACGTAATGTATATCTCACCAGCGCTAATGAGATGGGTGTGCTTGATGCATGTCGACTTGAAGCTTCTCAAAGTCAGGATCAACCTGGATCAATATGTGTTTTAATGCAGAAGGGAGCACTGAATCCAGCTTCACACATATATGAGCTGGCAAAGGGCAGCCTATCATACGTTTTATGGTGCTTTCAAGACAACTGGGAACTCGGAAAAATACGAGGTCAAATCATGACGTCAGTGATCTTCAGGTCGAAAAAGTCGGAGCTCGGAGCCCTAGAAAGATGTTGGAATTCCGAGTTGGATGACCGTTCAAAACGATTTTCCCAGTCAGTGTTCGTTTATTTCGAGTTCTCAGTTGTCGGGAACGCACTGAAGTCGGAGATCTCCGAGTTCCCAGTTGTTTTGAACGCGTCATTAATACTCAGAGGGAGAGGGCAGGTATCTGGATGTGGTTTGATGTACATAGTTTACAATCAAAGTAACCTGCTGCAGTAAATCTCCGAGTTCTGCACTCAGCCCTTTTTCAAGCCAGTTGCTCTCAGTGTACCATACAATGCGTCCATATGGCAGAGAGAGACACATTGATAACTAGAGTGCAACTAGAGTCCACCATAGATGTAGCACCATCTGTGCAAGTGTCCACGATTCGATCCCATATGGAAACTGTTTTTCTTCAATTCATGCTCGGGAATCGTGAAACATAACAATATGTCATCGAAAATAGCACCCCCTGACATGTATAGCGAACAAACGCATGGGCATCTAGGCCCTCACTGCTAACGGCCATTTGGACAGCATAAACTGGGGAGTTTTTTATTCGTTCAGTCAGAATATAAATACTTAGTTTAGCAATGTTATCTGAAAAAAGCTATTGGTGTGAGTTTCTGTGCCTCTGCCTGACCACAAATTGTTATTACCATATCAACCGGTATTATCAAAGTCTGCAATAATGTCGTGGTTTCATCGCATAATGAGCCGAGCCATTCACTGTGGGAACGATTCAAGTGCCCCGGTCAAGTGCGGCCTCTGGCCCTTTCCCATGATCTAAGGCCGCGCTCTGGTTTCATTTGATCTTTTAGATTTGAAAAAGGTTCATTTAGATTTTGAAGGTTGATCACATTACAATGATTTTGAAATACAAATACAATATTATAATATTGTATGCTATTTATTGTACATACTGTATATACATTTTTTTTCGTCCGGATTTGGTCAATTCTCCCGCACAGTGGCGACTTCAGCATGTACATCTTGGTGGAGAAAGCAAAAGCAATGTGGGCTGCCGGCCAGCAAAGCCACTACACAACACTAAACAATACATTCATTGCACTATAACGGTGACAAACGGTGCCCTCAAACTGTTAGGGCCTACATAAAGCTGTCCCAACAGCATAGTCCCAACACCTCACCTTGTGAAGGTGGCGCAGCGCCCCTTTTTTGGGCAAATTCTGTCATCAAACTTTATCATCCAAGTCTGTCATTCTCTGGATTTATGGTGGGAACTCTGAAATTAAACACACAGCCACTCCATTCGTTCGTGGTTGCTTTGCAATGCTTGGAGTTGGAGCTACTTATTCCTTCCAAGAGATTCATTGTTGAATTTGCGATTTCCAGTTCGATGTGTAATCTTTATGTTCAATGGCCGATGATTTCTCTAAATTATTTATCTTAATATGGCAATGATTAAAAAGGATTTGCCAGTAGATTGTCGACTGTCATGATGATGACTGCTAGTTACGATTTTGAAAGTAAGATGTTGACATGATCAGTCCAATCAAAGCTACCTTAAATATAACGTGATTTGACAACCCTAACCCTTAAAGTCCTAAAAATGTGGGGCTCAAAACTGAATGATGGTCGTCTCTGCTCCCGCAACCCCATGTTCATATCAGTCGACCTCACGTGGAGTCGCGAGCCCTAGTTTGGGAAACGCGGTCATAAACTGACGCGTTCTAGAACAGAAGACCATTACTAGGCGCGTGGCTTGCATGGAGATGTCTGCTTTATACCTCGCTCTGCTTCTGTTCTCCGGTAAGTGTTCTGTTCTCTTTCACTTTCAGGAAAGTAAGTTTTACACAATTGTATCTAAACAACAGCATTGATATCAAATTGTATTGCGTGGTTATTTTCAGAAAAGCAAAAAAAAGCTGTGCGTAAATTGGAATGGCTACACATATGCCCACAGGGAAGGCTATAGGCCATTAATAAAAGGGATTTTCATTCTTTAAGACACAAAACAGTTTTATATATGTATTTGTCATACAGGTGAATCCCTGCATTGTACAACAGACTGTCTGGTCTAGGACAGCCTACAGAGCAGGGAAAGTTGGCGTGTACGTGTTAGAATCTTACAGCAATATGAGAACATTTCTCCAAAAAAAACAAAGCCGTCAAATTGTACATCAATTTAGTTTGTTGCACAGTGTAGCTTGTGTGTGTTTGTCTCTCTGTAAGTACACACACACTCACAACGGTTATAGTGAATACATCAACCGTTTATTTAACAATACCTTTTACAATCTAGAATTTAGAGCATGTTATCGACGGGATAACCAGATCTTACGAAGGACTGAGTTAGCGACAAACACCGACAGTCACCTCCCCGTTACCGGGAGCGATGGCGGCGGCGGGACAAGCGGGGCTTGTTGGAGTTGGCGGGCGTCGTTAAATGCAGCACTGGGAGGTCAGCGGTGGCTTACATCATGTATGGATGTTACTGCGGGCTGGGAGGCCAGGGATGGCCCCGAGACAAGGCTGACTGGTGAGTACCATCCACACACAGAGAGAGCTACTACTGGACCAGGGCTGGAGGCCAGGGATGGCCCGAGACAAGGCTGACTGGTGAGTACCATCACACACACACAGAGCTACTACTGGACCAGGGCTGGTTGGCCCTGGTCAAAAGTCTACTGGGACTCAGCACTTAGCCCTGGTTTAATTACAGCTGTGGCTTGCACAAACCCGGTTGGCACCAACTCTGATTTCTAAATACATCCACAGACCATGAATATCTACAAACAGTAATTTCATGCTGTAATGTTCTGTCTGCCAGGGCCGGATCCAGGCATGGCAACATAATCAACATGCTGTAATGTTCTGTCTGTCAGGGCCGGATCCAGGCATAAGCAACATAAGCAACGTAAGCGGTGGCTTTTGGCCCCACCCAACAATACATGTATTTTATTTTTAGGAACTCAGTCGGTGTCTCAACTCACTGTTGAGAGTAAGAAGAGGTGTACAGTGAGAGTGTGTACAGTGAGAGGTGTACAGTGAGAGGTGTACAGTGAGAGGTGTACAGTTAGGGTGTACAGGTGTGAGTTAGGTGTACAGTGAGAGTGAGGTGTACAGTGAGAGGTGTACAGTTAGGGTGTACAGTGAGAGGTGTACAGTTAGAGGTGTACAGTGAGAGGTGTACAGTGAGAGGTGTACAGTTAGGTGTACAGTGAGAGGTGTACAGTGAGAGGTGTACAGTGAGGTGTACAGTTAGAGGTGTACAGTGAGAGGTGTACAGTGAGAGGTGTACAGTTAGGGGGTGTACAGTGAGAGGTGTACAGTGAGAGTGTACAGTGAGAGGTGTGCAGTTAAGAGGTGTACAGTGAGAAGTGTACAGTGAGAGGTGTACAGTTAGGTGTACAGTGAGAGGTGTACAGTGAGAGGTGTACAGTGAGAGGTGTACAGTGAGAGGTGTACAGTGAGAGGTGTACAGTTAGAGGTGTACAGTGAGAGGTGTACAGTGAGAGGTGTACAGTTCGAGGACTGTGTGGAACAACAGCCGTTTTCCTGTTGTTTTGACAGTCACTGACAGTCACTCAATTAGAGATATCAGCTAACCATTTTCAGATTGGTAAATGAGTCTATCCAGTTAGAGTTGAAGTCAGAAGTTTACATACACTTTAGCCAAATACATTTAAACTCAGTTTTTCACAATTCCTGACATTTGATCCTAGTAAAAAAAAATGCTTTCTTAGGTCACCACTTTATATTAAGAATGTGAAATGTCAGAATAATAGTGGAGAGAATGATTTATTTCAGCTTTTATTTCTTTCTTCACGTTCTCAGTGGGTCAGAAGTTTACATACACTCAATTAGTATTTATAGCATTGGTTTTAAACAATTTAAACTTCGGTCAAACATTTTGGGTAGCCTTCCACGAGCTTCCCACAATAAGTTGGGTGAATTTTGGCCCATTCCTCCTGACAGAGCTGGTGGGAATTATTGGAGTCAGGTCTTTAGGCCTCCTTTTGCACATGCTTTTTCAGTTCTGCCTACAAATTTGTGATTGAGGTCAGGCTTGTGATGGCAACACCAATACCGTGACTTTGTTGTCCTTAAGCCATTTTTACATAACTTTGGGAAGTATTTTAGTCACGTCCATTTGGAAGACCTATTTACCACCAAGCTTTAATTTCCTGACTGATGTCTTGAGATGTTGCTTCAATATATCCACATAATTGTCCTACCTCATGATGCCATCTATTTTGTGAAGTGCACCAGTCCCTCCTGCAGCAAAGCACTCCCACAACACATGCCACCTCATTCTTCACGTTGGGATGGTGCCCTTCGGCTTGAAAGCCTCCCTCTCTTTTTCCTCTAAACATAACGATGGTCATTATGGCCAAACAGTTCTATTTTTTGTTTCATCATACCAGAGGACATTTCTCCAAAAAGTACAATCTTTGTCCCCATGTGCAATTGCAAACCTTAATCTGGCTTTTTATAGCGTTTGGAGCATGGCTTCTTCCTTGCTGGCACCTTTCAGGTTATGTCCCGAAATAGGACTCGTTTTACTGTGGATATAGATACTTTTGTACCCGTTTCCTCCAACATGTTCACAAGGTCCTTTGCTGTTGTTCTAGGATTGATTGCATTTTAGCATTTTCCTTCCTGAGCGGTATGACGGCTCGTGGTCCCATGGTGTTTGTACAGATTAACGTGGGTACCTTCAGGTGCTTTGGAAATTGCTCCCAAGGATGGGTCCAGACTTGTGGAGGTCTACAACAAAAAATCTTAGCTAATTTATTTTTATTTTCCCATGATGTCAAGCAAAAGGCACTGAGTTTGAAGGTAGGCCTTGAAATACATCCACAGGTACACACTCCAATTGACTCAAATGATGTCAATTAGCCTATCAGAAGCTTCTAAAGCCATGACATCATTTTCTGGAAATTTCAAGCTGTTTAAGGCACAGTCAACTTAGTGTATGTAAACATCTGACCCTCAAAATTGATACAATGAATTATAAGTGAAATAATCTGTCTGTAAACAATTGTTGGAAAAATTACTTGTGTCATACACAAAGTAGATGTCCTAACCAACTTTCCAAAACTATAGTTTGTCATCAAGAAATTTGTGGTGTGGTTGTTGAAAAACAAGATTTAATGACTCCAACCTAAGTGTATGTAAACTAGTTTTAATGACTCCAACCTAAGTGTATGTAAACTAGATTTAATGAATCCAACCTAAGTGTATGTAAACTAGTTTTAATGACTCCAACCTAAGTGTATGTAAACTGGTTTTAATGACTCCAACCTAAGTGTATGTAAGCTAGTTTTAATGACTCCAACCTAAGTGTATGTAAAGTAGTTTTAATGACTCCAACCTAAGTGTCTGTAAACTTCTGACTTCAACTGTATGTAAACTTGTAGGAATCATGGCCAAATAGTGGCTAGGCATTCAGGGCACGTGCCCAGGGGGCCTGACCTCCAGGGGGCCTGACCTCCAGGGGGCCCCAATTGATTTTGTTAGTCACACTCACAGATATCATTAAAAGGTGCAAAATGTAGAAATCTCCCAGCCATTTTCTGGTTGCTAAAATTCTAATAGTTTGCCTAATAGTTGACCAAATCTCGGGTTAGGACCCCCCCCAAAAGGCTAGATCCGGACCAGCTGTCTCCTGTCCCATGGCCAACAGATAGTTTCTCAGGCCTTCCATTTTGAGCTTGGAAAAATATGGACTGAATTCTGCTTTTGTTGATGAGCTACTACATAATCCGAGGCTGAAGAGAACACAACCCAAAGCCATTGTCCTCACATAATGGATTGTATAGCAGACTAGATTTACATAAAGCACTGAGAAATTATACATTGTACCAGAGTTAACTCCCATCAACAACACGATTGTGTTATTTTCTGTCCACAAGGTGCTGTCACAAACATGACTGTTGCTATGGGAAGGCTGAGAATCTGGGTTGTCAGACCAAGACGGACAAGTACCAGTGGACCTGTGAGAACAAGATGTCCAACTGCATGTACAAACTACACATCCCCATAATTCAACACTGTATTTCTGTATTAACTACACACCCCATAATGCAACACTGTATTTCTGTACTCCTAAGCACTCTCTAGGATAGTGGTTCATCATTATGCCTAACCCTAACCTTAACTGAAGAGCTCAAAGAACATGTATGTTTATGATGTAGCCAATTCTGACTGTGGTAACCAGTAACAACCGTGGATACAAGCTGTATTTCCAGGTCTGAAGCCAAGGGGCAATTTTCCATCGATAATGTGACAAATACAGTCCTATTGCATTCTATTTAGTCCTATTGCATTCTAAGAATTCTAAATTCCACCCTGTTGTGTTCTGTCCGGTGGTTCTAGAGTCTCTGAAGAACAGGTGTGACAAGATTCTGTGCAGGTGTGACCGGGAGGCGGCCAGGTGTCTGAGGAGAGCTCCCTTCATCCCTAAATACTCTGTCTGGCCCGACTTCATGTGTGGATATGAACAGCCCACCTGTACCCGTCACTGATGCTGTTACACAGTGTGTGTGTGTGTGAGAGAGACTAGTGTTTTCTCTTGTTTGTCCTGGCTAGTGGTGTGTGTGTAATAAAGACCTACAGTACTTTACCCTCTGTCTGTCTGATGGGCACGGCCCATGGGTCTGATTAACAGTGTGATTATATCACCATGACAGACCTGCTGGGGGTGTATCATTAAGTCCATGACTGAGGACTCAGACAGCAGTTCTATAAACAGCTTGTAGACTGACATTTTCAACGTACAAAAGAACACAGTAAGGACATTA